>NC_058061.1:1176783-1286783 GCF_020085105.1 Siniperca chuatsi
AGCGTGGAGCTGGTGGTTCAGTGCATCCGAGCGTCCGACATGCCGCAGACTCACCACCACGCTCTGCTGCTGCTGGGCGCCGCGGCCGCCATCTTCCCCGTGAGTGACATTAAAAACACCAGAACGAAACAAAGCACACGAGTAAATGGTTTGGTTTGGTTTGTCCCGGAGAAACGATGTTTCATTTGACCGTTCTGTAGGCGAAGCGAGAGAGAAGAGATAAGGAGCTGAGAGGGTTTTAGGCCGCTGTGAATAACTCAGACAGCAAACGAACAAAATAATTCAGTTTGTTTGTTTGAGGCCGCACGCAGCAGTCTGTATGACTCCGCGTGTCCTCCACCACGCCGACCTGACCCGCGTCTCCTCCTCGTCCTCCAGGAAAAAGTCCTGCACAACATCATGCCCATCTTCACCTTCATGGGAGCCAACATCATGCGCCTGGACGACGCCTACAGCTTCAGGGTCATCGACAAGACGGTTCAGATGGTCATACCTGCTCTGATCAAGGTGAGAGGGCGTCTTAACCTGCTCCACCCGCTGAGACTCCACCCTGACCCCAAACACTCAGGTGGAGAGGAAGTCCTCAGACAGAGAAGTGTATACATTTGTCAGTACTTTGTGGCAACACCCAACATAGTTTGAACAGTGTGCTGGATTATTCCCGTTTATTACAACTTGGGTCTTATTTTCGAGTTATTTTCATACTTTTGTCCATCGATTGTATCGGTAACGATGATAATCAGAACCAGGTTTGTTATAAAGTGTATCTGTTTCAGATGAAGAGGATGGAACGTGCAGAATATCGACTGCACAAGTTTAAATGTTGACAGTATAAAGAAAAGGGAATAATGAAATGTGACTTCCTCTCTTCAGGCGCACCAGCTCTCCGACGGCAGCTCTTCGGCTCACGTGGTCGCCGTGGTGACGAGGATCTTGCACGTGTTCGCCGACGCGCTGCCTCACGTGCCCGATCACCGGCGGCTGCCCGTCCTGGCCCAGCTGGTGACCACGCTGGGCCCCGCCCGCTTCCTCTGGGTCCTGCTGCTCCTCCTGTTCGAGCTGCACACCACGCAGACCGCCGGCTCCGCCAGCGAGAAGGCAAGGCGTCTCTGTGATTCTGAAATGACAGCAAGGCATTGTGGGAGTGGGAGAACGTGTTTAAACGCACATACGGACGCAGCAGGGCAGTGATCAGATTTCTCCTCCGCCCACAACCTCATTGTGGAAGTTTTTCTTAATCAATTCAGTGTATTTCAAAGCTGTTAACATATGTGAATATTTAATATTATATTTAACCCGACTGTCCTTCACGCTGCGGCCAAACAGCAGCGCTCCTCCTCTCTATAATATTATATTATATATTATTATACTGATACACCGAATCAGAGGTCAGGCCCAAACCCGTCGATCTGATTGGCCGAACATCAGAGAGCAGCGTCACCTGTCCGTTCAGTCTGACATCGTCAGGTGTTCACAGGTGGAGACCGGCTTCTTTAACGTGACTTTACATACAGCAGAGCATCGCTGCGAGTGGCGGTCTGTTCCTTCCTCGCCGCTCAACCCGGTTTCCGGTTCGCATCACGTTTAAGACTCAAGTTTAGAGGAGGAGTCCGACTGTATCACTGTCTTACTCCTCTTCTCTCTTTATTATTACTCTGCGTGATTAGAAACTCAATAAATATGAATCCTGTGTGTCTTTGTGTGACTCTGTCCGCAGGTGGAAACCAGCCTGGTGGTTTAACTCTGGCACACTTACCGCAGCGTTTATTAACGAGCCCGTTATATGAACCAAGAAATGAATATAAGTAAATGATGTCACAGCAGCAGTAAAGCATGATGCCAGCATCGTGTGTGTGTGTGTGTGTGTGTGTGTGTGTGTGCAGGATGCAGCTCTGGAGAAAGACGTGGACTTCTGGATTTCTCTCTGCTGTCAGTTCGAGGTGACCGACCAGCTCGCGTCCCTCGTCCACATCCTGAACTTCCTCCTGCAGCTGCCCGACGACAGAGACGACGGTGAGACGCGAGTCTAAACGCGTAAACAGCATCAGAAGCCCGATCCCGGTTCTCGTTGCCTCCGCGTGATCTCGCTGTAGCCTCGAAGTAAAAGACTCGCTTAAAGACTTGACTCCTGACGTTGTGATTTGTAGCGAGAGCAGGGAGCAGGTGGAGGAAAATCTAGAGAGATGGAGGTCTGCTCTGGGAAACAGAGGAATGAAGCTCAGCCGCAGTAAGACAGAATACAGGTGCGTCAATGAGAGGGACCCAGGTGGGACGGTGAGGTCACAGGGAGCAGAGGTGAAGAAGGTGCAGGACTTTAAGTACTTAGGGTCAACGGTTCAGAGCGATGGAGACTGTGGAGAAGAGGTGAAGAGGCGAGTGCAAGCAGGTTGGAGCGGGTGGAGGAAAGTGTCAGGTGTGTTGTGTGATAAAAGAGTCTCAGCAGGAATGAAAGGAAAGGTGTTGGAGACGGCGGTGAGACCAGCGATGTTGTACAGCTTAGAGACAGCGGCGCTGAAGAAAAGACAAGAGGCAGAGCTGGAGGTAGCAGAGCTTAAGATGCTGAGGTTCTCTTTGGGAGGGACGAGGACGGACGGGATCAGGAACGAGGACATCAGAGGGACGAGGACGGACGGGATCAGGAACGAGGACATCAGAGGGACAGCTCATGTTAGACGTTTCGGAGATAAAGTCAGAGAGGCCAGATCGAGGTGGTGTGGACGTGTTCAGAGGAGAGACTGTGAATATATTGGTAGAAGGATGCTGAGGCTGGAGCTGCCAGGCAGGAGGTCTAGAGGAAGACCAGAGAGGAGGTTTATGGATGTAGTGAGAGAGGACAGGAAGCTAACTGGTGTGAGTGAAGAGGACGCAGAGGACAGGGTTAGATGGAGGCACATGATTCGCTGTGGCGACCCCTGACAGGAGAAGAAGAAGAAGAAAGACTTGACTCCACTGGCAGCGAGGCCTTTTAAATGAAGCCTGGTAGATGTGAAACGGCCTCAGACTTACTTTGCCGGATCGTTTCCATCATGTTTGTTTGGCTTGAAGATCAGAAGTAAAGATGGCGGCCCAGCGAGCGGTGCGGTGGTCAGTCGGGTTCAGGTTGGGTTCTGGGTGATTCTTTTATAAACCCGGAATGGAAACAAATCCTCACAAGTTAAAGAAGAAAATGAAACGTGTAAAAGCCACTTTTCACGTTCCAGTGCTGAAGCGGTTTGTTGATTAGTCGCTCGACAAAAACTGAATTGGCAGCAGCTTTTAAATCCCGTGTAATTCATTTCTTCCGCTGAAATGTCGACCCGGTCCCGGCTTCTTAAATGTGAGGATTTGCTGCTTTTCTCAGTTTGATATGATTATAAACTGAATCTCTGAAGACGTCACTTATACGTCTCCTGGAACCTGCGATGCTTTTATAATAGAAGAACTTAAACTGAACACAAGTATCTGCTGCAGAATTTAGACTGCAAGATACTATATAATAATACACATATATATATATATATACAAAGATTTTACTCTGATGTCTCCGCCCTCTGCAGCTGCAGTGAAGCGCTCCGTCGGCCGGCGAGAAGCCAAGAAGAAGAAGGAGGAGGAGGAGGAGGAGGAGAAGGTGGAGGAGCTGATCTTCAGTCTGGAGGCTCACAGCAGCAAAGAGCTGCGACACTTCAAGTTCCTGTCCGTCTCCTTCGTGGCTCAGCTGCTCGGCTCTGCCAGCTTCATCGGGAAGGTGGGCGACGCCTCGTTTGGTTTTACAAAAGAAGGAAACGAAAGAGCAGCGACGTTATAATCCAAACTAAATACAGACTACGTAAGGAATTAATAAATCAAATAAACTCGTCTCACATTTAAAGTGAATCAGAAAAACACATTTAAACGCAAAGTAGAATAAAATAAAAGCTCTTCAGTATAATTAAGCCAGACTCGTTTAAAAGGCTTAAGATCTGAAGTTCATCTGGAACACTGTCACCACGAGGTCTGTTTAGTAGCTCAGGAGCTTTTGATTATACCACATGATCTTCATCAGCAGGTGAAATGTGTTCGTTCCTTAACTTTAATTTAGATTCTTTAAACTTTGTGTTTATTTTGTTTTCTCAAGAAACTTTGATGAGACGGAGATAATTTACGGAGGAAAGCTTCCTTTCTGTGGTCTGTTAGAACATCAGTATTTATATCTATTTCGTTAATAAACCCATGACAGCCGTGCAGACAATACAGCGATGTTAATACAGTGTTTGGTATCTAAAGCGCGTTAAATAAGAGACGTTTGGTCGTCCGTCTCAGGTTGCGGACGGCGGTGACGGCGAGGATGAGTCTCTCCGGCGGCTGCAGCAGACGTGAGTTTTGCCGAATAAGAAACAAAGCTGGGTTTTCGCATAAAGCAGCGGGTGAGCATGTCGTGTGTTTCAGGCTGCTGGAGGAGATCCTGCGCTACGTCCACAGCGTGGCTCGCTGCGTGGAGGAGAACGCCGACAAACCCACCGCCAAGTTCTGGAGAGTTCTGCTGAATAAAGCCTACGATGTTCTGGATAAGGTTCGGGGAGTTTTGTCTTTCACGGTACGTAGTAGCACAACAAACACACTCTCATCGCTGCCGTCTGTTGCCCAGGTGAACTCCTTGTTGCCCACGGATACCTTCATCACGGTGATGAGAGGGCTGATGGGAAATCAGCTGCCGTCAGTCCGGAGGAAAGCCATGGAGCTGCTGAACAACAAACTGCAGCACCGGACGCAGTGGGAGGAACAACAGGTAACATCATATATCTATTATAAAATAACAAGCAATCTAACGTTAATGAACGCGCGTGATAACAATAAGTAACATAACAATACCTAGATAAATAACAATAAATAAATAACAACGTAATATGATAAAATAACTAATAATGTAACGTTACATAACACTTGAATAACGTAACAAAGCATCAGTTTTAGAAAATAACATTAATTACATAACTTAGTTATTATTATGTTATTAGTTATTTTATTCTTACATTATTATGTTTAATAACTTAAAAATTATGACTTAACGTATAAAGTTGATAAAATCGATAAAATCACAACATTATGCAGTGCTAATATTCTACATGATTTAAATTATTTATCCTTTGAATTTTTAGTAAAAAAATCATTGTATTTTTTTTTTTTGTTTTGCTTCAGTTTACATCGATATGCTAATTAAGATTTGGATTGAATCATAGCAGATTATTCTAAACTTTTCTCCATAACCGGTTTGTAGAGTCACGCTCCTTCTCTGTCGCAGGTCACTGCGCTCCTACAGCTGACCGGCGACCTGCTGAGCATTGTGGGTAAAGGTCACGGTGAGGTCACGGAGGAGAAGGAGGCGGAGCAGGCCATCAACCGGCAGACGGCGCTCTACAGCCTCAAGCTGCTCTGTCGCAGCTTTGCCTCTGACCACCAGGAGGCGTTCGTGCCCGTCCTGCTGCGAATGGTGGAACTGGTCACTTCGCCGGAGGAAGAGAAGAACGTGACGGGCAGCGCTCTGCTCTGCATCGCCGAGGTGGTCAGCACGCTCAAGGCCCTCGCCATCCCACAGTTACCAAGGTCTGTGTGTCTGAACGCCCAAAACACCAAAATGTTCTATTTTAAACCGGCAGCGAAGTATATATTTACTGCGCTGACTGACAGCGCGGATTTTTGTGTCTGATAAAAAACAAGTTGTATACTTTTTTTATTTTCAACTAAAAAGATTTCGTGCTCACGTTATCCCGACCTGCACTGCTGGAACGAGACGGTAGAAGCTTTCAGGAATCAAAGAAACGAATACGCAGCTGAATTTAATAGAAATCCGGCTGTTAGTTTGGTGAAGCGTTGTAAAAAAACGTTTCTATCTCCAGCATCAAATCAACGGGATTCTTCTGATAAATACAAAATGTCCCTCCGGTTCTGTCTGTTGGATGACTGTGTGTTTCCAGTGATGTGATTGGTCGGCAGTCGGGCGGTTGGCGGCGCCCTGACAGTTTGTTTTGTCCTGCAGGTTGATGCCGGCGGTGCTGCACACGCTGACAGACAGGAAGGAGCTGCTGACCAATGAGATCTACCTGCTGAGCGCCGTCACCGCGCTCCAACGTGTCACGGAGACGCTGCCGCACTTCATCAGCCCGTACCTGCAGGACACCACCTCACAGGTGTGTGATCAGCACGACACACTAACACACGAGAGAAGCACAAATACTGTAACAGGAAATTTGGCGAGGAAGGCGGTTATCTGACTGTTTCGATGTTGGTACGCTAACACGCTAAGCATCACTGTCATTGTGAGCTTGTTAGCATTTAGCTCAAAGCACCGCTGTGCAGTGAAGTGCAGCTGCTAGCTGCGGACTCTTCGTCTGGTTTCAACCTCCAACAGAGGACGCAGGCTAGACGTTAGCCTTACACGTTAACTCTCGACACGAAGACAAATAAGTGCCAAAAAGACTGAATAACAACAACATTCTGCTTATTTTGTATATTTTCATGTGGTCGCTCGGTGTGAAGCCGTTCAGCAGCATCATGTTCACACTTCCTGTTCCTGCAGGTGTGTCGCCTGACTCGGCTGGTAGAGACCTCCTCCTCCTCGTCTTCCTCCTCCGCCCAGCTGTCCTTACGCCTCGCCTCCCTCAGGAGCACCCTCGCCACCAAGCTGCCCCCCAGGGTCCTACTGCCCAGCCTCACCAAGTGCTACAGCAACATGGTCGTCAAAACGAAGGTGGGAAATCTGAGCGACGCGCTCTGAAAGGTCGAGGCGCCGCGCTGTCGGTCTGAACTAACGTCTCGTTCCACGACAGACGAGCTGCGTTCAGATTTCATGTTGCTGTTTTTGCATGAATTTGACCCAGTTTGACTGCTGTGTTTTTGCACAAATGTAATTCACTTTAATTTTCTCTCTGGTTTTCTCTGATCTCTGCACAGTAAGAATCTGTGCAAAGTCGTACAATTCAGGACGACTCAGGTTTGTTTTGCTCCACTTTGAGCCGACGCGTCTCTAACCTGGTTTCCTTCTGCCCGGAGAAAAGTCCCCGAGCGTTTACATCCATCTGTGTCTCCTCTAAAGTCCCTCACCGCTTCCTGCGAGGGTCAGACCGGCGCAGGTTTCCTCAGCGCGAGTGAAAAGAGTTGTGACGTAAGAGGAGGTGTTCAGGAAGTAGACGGTGTGAGCTTGAACTCTCCTGGTTGAATCATCTGAACAAAACGTGTTAGAGAATATCTGGTTCTTTGATTTAAAAAAAAAAAAAAAAAAAAAAAAAAAAAGCTACAAGCCTGCGGACATAAAACCTGAAGGAGAGAAGTCAACTACGACTCCCAAGATGCATTTCTGCAAGAAACATCCAATCACAGAGCTTTACATTCTGTCACGCGTGCCGCTGACGACGAGCTGAAGCTAAAGTTTTCACTGTTTCACAAAAACGATTTACTTTTAGATTTAGATTAATTCAGTAACCATGGCGACATGTATACGAATTCGACAGCGAAGCATTTTAAATTTAGCTCTGACTTGCGCCTCCTACTGGCTTTCTCTCCATGGCAACAGGGGGGCCGAGGCTCATGGGTATTGTAGTATTTAGAGCCGTCCTCCAAAGGGATGGACAAAATAATTCAGGTGGTCCGAACCTGAACCTGTTGGCTGGTTTCCGCGTGCGGTAACATCCAGGAGGTCGCTGAAATACGTTAACTGGGGAAAAACTGCGATCAGCTGAGGGCGAAGCGGCCGGTGCACGTTTGGGATGTTAATATGAACCACAGGATGTTTTAATTTCACTTAAAATTGGTTGGATGTTACATTAGAAAGGTGAAAGTGCAAAAACAGAAGAGACGAAGCGCGACAGAAACAGTCGACTCGCCTGTTTACCTGCATCTCAGCGGTGAATCGGAGAAAACAGGATGTCGATCGGTAATCAGCTGAGCTGTGACTGACGGCGTGTTTCCCTGCAGGGCCAGCTGGGGGCGCTGATGAGCATCCTGAAGGAGCACATCAGTCACATGGAGAAAGACCAGCTCAACGTCCACCAATCAGAGCTCACCTCCTTCTTCCTCACCGCCCTGGACTTCCGTGCCGAACACTGCCAGGTCAGTTTCTCCGTCAGAATCCGCTTCAGGTTCACAGCTACGATAAACATAGTGCTGCAGGTCAGGAAGCATCAATATAAAACTCACAATAAGATAATAATAGATACAGAACATGTAGAAAATGACGTGTGCAGTACGCGTGTTCAGTGTTTCTCACCTGCACACGCCGAGCTTCCTGTAAAACATTAACAGCAGAGTGTTTTGAACATTTTGAAATCCAGACTGACGCGCGTTCTTCTTCTGCTCTGCCTTTGTTGGTGCACTGACTCCAAACTGCTCACTTCTTGCGTTCAGGGTGACCTGGAGACGACGGCGGAGATCGAAGGCCGTGCGATCGACTGCCTGCTCGCCATGGTGATGAAACTGTCTGAGGTCACGTTCAGGCCGCTCTTCTTCAAGGTAACGGCGAACGCCCGGCCGAGGGCGGGGCTGGAAACGGCGCAACGCTCGATGATGACTGTAGGTGTGACCCAGTGTTGTTTCTGCTGCAGCTGTTCGACTGGAGTAAATCCGACAGGAAAGAGCGCCTGCTGACTTTCTACCGGCTGTCCGACTGCATCGCCGAGCGGCTCAAAGGACTCTTCGTCCTGTTCGCAGGAAACCTGGTGAAACCGTTCGCTGACCTGCTGCGACAGACCAACAGCTCCCAGACAGGCGAGACCTCTGCTTCTGCTTTTAATATTTCTTTTATTTTCTTTTGTTTTAACTTTAAATTACTTAATTGAATGTAATTTTATTATATTTTGTTTTACTTGATTTAATTTAACTTCATTTCTTTTTTCCTGTGAGGGAGTTCAAAGCACAGATTTCAGATTTACGCTCAGCATTTTTAAAATTCAGTTCAGTGAAAATCCAAAGTAAAAAGGCCGGCGCGTCCGGTCGGCGAGCGCGGCCCCAGCAGAACTCGCACGCTTTCCTTGTGTCTTTAACTTTTGATCTGAAGCTGAATCTTCTGCAGCAACACACTCGCCGTGTCCGGAGTCACGGCCGTTGAATGAGAAGCTGCAGGTTGTTGACGATGTCCTCTCTGTTCAGGCGAGCCGCTGTTCGACTCGTGCCGAGCTGAAGAGAAGCGCAGTCTGCTGCTGCAGCACGTCCTCGACTGTCTCTACAAGATCTTCCTGTACGACACGCAGAGATTCCTCAGTAAAGAGCGAGCCGACGCGCTCATGAGCCCGCTGGTCGACCAGGTGAGAGCGCACGCGCCCGTCACATGACTCTTCCCTCCGGCTTCATACGGCGAGGAATCGTTTAGAAAAGAACTGTAATTAGCTGCGCAGCTGGTGGGGCTGCCCTTTCTCCATTTTCTGTGTAAAAGCATGTCGCATGTGAAGGTACGTTTGCACTTAATACAGCTCATTTTAAAGCTTATTTTCCTCAGCTTTCTCACCTCTAAGCACAGCGCTGCTTAACCCTGGTAATGTAACGTTCCATTGATTGATTGATTGATGTATTGATCAGGTTTTTCTGAGGTTTATTGTTCTCAGCCACACGCTAAGTTGGTGTTAGTAACGTTGTGCATGCTAACGTCACCTGCACAGATCACACACACACACACCTTGAACACACACAGAGAGGAAACTTCAAAACGCCGCTTCATGAGCTTTTCTTTGTCTGCGACACGCTCGTGCACGCTGAGCACACAAACGCACGCGCACACACACACACACACACACACACACACACACACACACACTGTGCTTAGTGCCTTTAGTTTGATTAAATATTGTGTGGTGATACAAGCAGCTTTCTTTAATGTTGCACCAGAGTGAAAGAGCTGCCAACTTCTTCTGTGCTGACGTCCGGATCCTTCAGCCTTTAGCTAGTGGTGGCCATTTTGGTATTTACTTATTAATCCAAATGAATATTTTAGTGTATCTAACGAGACTGAATCACTTGTTTTCGTTTCCCTTCTGCCTGTCTGAGAGTCAGATGCTCTTTCGGTTCCCTCCTGCGTACTGATTGCAGACAGGACCGGTGGTGAACCGTGACCGTTGGACCTCGACCCGCCCAAAACAAAAAACCCGCCACAGGACAGTTAAAATGTGCACTGTGTCCTCTGCAGTTTTATCACACCCTGAGCATAAAGCAATAAAGCAATCTGATGTCCTTTTAATCGAGCTATCACGATCTGTCTGTCTGCACCGTCAAAACCATATCATATACCTCATTCCTCCTCCCATGATGCCTTGCATGAATTACGGGCTTGACTACGCTGCCGGTGTCGTCTTCTTTTCGTAGCTGATGTGGGAACAACCCGCCAGGCTTTAGACAGGATACGATGACAGGCCTCTGCCTCTGCGACTTCAGTCAGTTCCGCAGACGTTCGGACTCATCGTAGCAGGAAACGCTCACGCGTCCCAGGAAGCCTCTCCAGTGAGACAGCGAGTACAATACCAAACACTGGAAGGGCTTCAGCTAAATGGAATTCAGCCTTCATCGATGTTATTAATGACGTCTGATCTTTTCCTGCTTTGACATGTCAAAGTGAAAAAGGTCTGTAGAGTCTCAGTAACAATGTGTTTAATATTTGGTGAGTTGCTCGACGTGTTAAATGCGGACAAAGCTGAGATAATTCTGTTTTGCTCAGAAGAACCAAAAACCATGTCGGAAACCTTGAATTTAAACATTAACATTCAAATCACAGACAAAGTCCGCATTCCTAAAAACAAAGCAGGGATCAGAGCGTCCGTGTCCAGGCAGGACTCGCTCTCCCTGTGATGGTCTTTTCTCAGGTCTCTCAGGCAACTTCAGCTCATTCAGCTGCTGCTGGAGTCCAAACAAAGAGCAAGTGAACGCATCGCGGCGGTTCTCAGCTCTGTTTACTGGCTTCAGTGTGTCAGAGAGCTGCTGCCGGTCTATAAATCTCTGTGGCTTCGGACCAAAATACATCTGACTGTCTTTTACCATGTGACCAACATGCTCTGCACTTTGACTGAGCCTGAAAGACTCCTCATGAATCATCTCTCCTATCCTGTATTTATGGCTCTTTTATTCTTTATATAAAGCACTTTGAAATGATAATAAAGAAACTTGCCTTGTTTTCAGGCCCCAGAGTTCTCACCCAGTTCAAAAAGTTTCAACATGAGGTTTCTAACCTGCACTTTCTCACTTTTACTTCTCTTTTTTTACATGTTGCAAAAGCATCTTGAAGAAATAAAACAGGCCCAGTTTACATTATGTCCTCTCATCACTACAATACTGAACCAGACTTCTCCTGCCCTTCTTATAAATTGAGTCACTGCTTCTGTTCTTGCTAAATGACGATGAATTGTCTGTAAACTGACTCATTTTTCTTTCTTTGCGTTCCTTCCTGTGTGTGCAGCTGGAGAACACACTGGGCGGAGACCAGGTGTACCAGCAGAGGGTGACCCAACACCTGGTTCCCTGCGTGGGTCAGTTCTCTGTGGCGCTGGCTGACGACACTCAGTGGAAAACTCTCAACTACCAGATCCTCCTCAAGACCCGACACAGCGACTCCAAGGTGAGAACACCTGCGCATGCACGCACCTGGCTGCCGCCTTCGGCACGTTCACTTATCACTGTGAGAACAATTACTAAACAATTTCAACACTACACGAAGCCGCACAACTCACAGCACGCCTCGGATTACTAACAGCACCGGAGACGTAAAGAGGAAATGCAGAGCGTAAATGGAAAAAGTTATTTTTATCAAAGTGTGAAAGAAGCCACATCTTCCTGTTTCTCTGAGGTCGTAACCCCAGTATTTCATTCAAAACCAGAAAATCGGTGATTAACCCTCCTGCTTTCCAACTAACTGAACATCTGTGAGCAGTTTTTATCCTTCACAACCGCAAACAAATGAAATAAACCTCCGGTGCCCCTTCTTCTCCGCACTGCAACCCCTCTGCCCTGCTAAATGACTCTCAGGCCCTTTCACTAAAGGGCACAAAGGCCAAATTAAAGCCCTCATCGAGTCCTGCAGAGTCTGTGCCTGCCAGATTCCTCAGAGGTTTTTAAGTGTTGGTCCCACTCCTTTTATTTTATCGATTTTGTTAAAGCGCTCTCAGTCCACTGGCTGTGTTCCCTCCCGCCTTAAGAAACCGAGCCTTGACCCTGCAGACACGTTTTAGAGAAGACTGTTTACGTAAGAGTTGATTTCTTTTATGAATACTTGTGATACTTTTGACACATTTCAGTTCATAGCACCGAATCTGCTCTCATCAAAGTGACAAAGGTGGGACGGCATTGGGGACGCTGCTCTAAAATGGTTCAGATCCTATTTATCAAACAGGACTTTCTCGTGGGTAAAGCCTCCTCTTCTGTGGCCCCTCTGACCTGTGGTGTTCCCCAAGGCTCCGTCCTCGGCCCCCTGTTGTTCTGTATATACAAGCTGCCACTGGGACGGATCATAACTAAACAACTAAACAAAATCCAGTTCCGTTGTTACGCAGATGACACACAAAAAACCTACGATGAAGGCCGTTTTAATCATCTTCTCTCCCGTCTGTCAAAAGTTAAGTGCTGGACGTCCGACGTTGTTCGAATCAGTGACTTCTTTTAAATCACTTCTCTAAACGCATCTTTTCAAAAAAAGCCTTTAATTCCAGCACTCCGTTTTTATTGCCAACATGTCTAATCTTTTTTATTATAAGCATTTATCTTTATTGTTGGGAGTTTCTTTTAGTTTATTTCATTTTATTGCTGTGTTCTTTTAATTGCCTGATTTTATTTGCCATCTGTCATGAAACGTTTTAAGCACTTTGGAACTTTGTTTTTGAAAAGTGCTGTATAGTTATTATTATTATTATTATTATTATAAGGAAATAAGATTCCCCCTCCTCCCCCAGGTGCGTTTCTCCTCTCTGCTGATGTTGATGGAGCTGGCGTCCAAACTAAAGGAGAACTACGTGGTGCTGCTGCCGGAGACCATCCCCTTCCTGGCTGAACTCATGGAGGGTGAGGACGGACACACACACACACACACACATAATGTGGCGAGAGCTGAACCTGGTTCAACAACATGCGACGTCTTCTTCCTCGTTGGTAAATCGCGTCCAGTGTGCAAACTCACATTTGTTATATCGCATCGTGAGCGCTGTACACGGATCTAACGGCCCGTTAGATGGACGTCCACTGAGACGCCAGAGAAGAAAGCGGCTGCAGAACCTGCCTGAGAATCCTGCTGTTTCTAAGTTCCCTTCAGTCTCACAGTGATCCAGAGACAGCTGTCTGTCCGTCCACGGGTCCACTGCAGACAGGAGCTGCTGACTGCTGGTTCGGCTGCTCTGATTTACATGTTTACTGTGAGGAAAACCTATAACGTCAACTTCAAATTGCATAAAGCTTTCTTTAAAAACATATATAGTTCAGCTTCACATGCCGAAGTGTCCTGACGGCAGCGTTATACGACATGAAAACCAAGTAAAAAAGCAGACGGTTCAGTCGTCTCACGTTTCCGTAACAATTAGAAAAGGAAACCTTCCCCGGCGGGCGTTAATTTCATTACAGATACTAACTGTTGTTCTAAATATGACGAAGGTATTTTCCAGCGTCCGGTCTCGTGTTTGCCACTTCTGGCCGATGCGAGCGAGCGACGGGACGCGGACTGCAGTTCGCGTGGCGGCCGAAGGCGTCGGTATGAACGCGGGTTTGCTGAAAGTCGCGTGTTAGGCCCTTTTAAGTGTCGCAGGAAAAAGACAAAGTAGTAAAGTAGTTCGCAACCACCAACACAGACTCCGAGGTCACGGCGACGTGCGGCGGCGAAGGTTTTTCCGACGCTGCTGTTTCTGAGCGTTTCGTGGAAAGCCTTCAGGTGCGGGCGGGCGGGCGGGAGCTTCGTCTGTGTGGAAACATGTTTGATGAGTCAAAATGTGATAAAATCAAGATTAAAATCTCCGTCAGCAGAACGCAGTTCCCGTTGATCAGACAGGAAGCAGAAGCGAGGCTTCTGAGAAACAGGAAGAAGCTCCACCTGTTTCTCTGCGTGCAGCTGACGAGTGTGTGTGTGTGTGTGTGTGTGTGTGTGTGTTTCAGATGAGTGCGAGGAGGTGGAGCAGCAGGTCCAGAAGGTGGTGCAGGAGATGGAGAACATCCTGGGAGAACCGCTGCAGAGCTACTTCTAACACGCGCAGCAGGAAGTGGATGCACGAGTCAGCCGCCGTGACCTGAAGCGTGTCTCTCTCCGATGTGTACGAGAAATAAACGTTGTTGTTGTTTAAGTCGCTTTTCTGTGCGTGTTTGTTGTGTGTAAAGAAAGTGAAACTAAAACCTTCCTGCAACAAAACAAACCAGCTGCCCGCTTCCTTCCTACGTAAACATCATCCGCCTGTCGTGGGCTCGGCCGTTTGGAGCTGACGGGAGATAAAATGCTGCAACCTACAGCAGCTCCCGGACCTGGACCCTGCTGGCTCCTGGCTGGCTTTTAATTTGAAACGTCAGGCAGGAAGTGTCGACATTTTAAAACTTAAGAGTTGGTGTGATGTGAAATCCATCGGTTGTCCTGACAACAGCCGGGGTGTGGTCACGTGACAGACCATAATAAAGTTACACAAACTCAGAACATTTCATGTTACTCAGTGGTTTCTGTAAGTCCGACAGGGGGCCTGGTCACCATGGAAACAGGAGGTCAGGAGGCGGACTGGGGGCCAGTGGGGTGGTTTTAAACCCGGGGGTGTGTGTGTGTGTGTGGGGGGTCTCTGCTGTTATTCTCAACCCAGGCAGCCAATCACATCGAGCCCTGCCTCCCTCCCTGTCGCCTGCGCGGCCAGGTGACTCAGGTGAGCACACTGCGGATCAGGCGCGCCGCGCCGCCCCGCGCCGCGCCGCTCCTCTGCCGCGCCAGCTGCCGCCTGCAGCGGTGCGTCTCCGAGTCCGCAGCATCACACCTGAGGCAGGACCAACAGGTGCACACGGAGGGAGAGAAACCAGCAGAGATAAAAACCTGGTTCTGGTTCTGAAGGACTGAACGTGAGCTGATTTGTTTGGATGTTTTGAAGTTCAGCTCGGATCCTGTGATCCGTTTCCTGAAACCCGGACCTGCCTGTGAAAGAGAGTGTTGTTTCGTGGCCGGATGTGTTTGTGTCGGGGTTCAGTTTCGATATGAGACCAGATGTATTTTTATCAGGTTTCTGATAAACAGCTGACGCCGAAGTCGGGACTAACCACCCCCCTTCAGTAGGTCTGGCCGGCAGCCAGCGCTCACATCCTGAAAACAACCGGAGCGTCCTGCACTGCTCCGGGGTCAGCGGGGGGGACAGCGGGGGTCTACCTGTTAACTACCTGGTTTAAGTCCCTGTAGTTGGGGGGTCACGAGCGGCAGCCGCCCCACACAGCGGTTCCTCGGTTCCTTCAGCAACAAGCCGCCACACCCCGTCACCGGTCCGCGGGGCCCGGCCGCCTCCCGGGGCTCGGGCGGTGACGTCACGGGGAGCTTTAAGTACCGGTCCGTCGGTGCGTCGGTGCAGAGCGCGGACCAGCCAGCATGAAGAGCGCGAGGACCCTGCGGCAGCTCGTGGCCGCGTCCACACGGAGTCTTCATCAGCATCGCGGGCCGTCAGTGGGGCTCGTCGGAGCACCTTTCTCCAAGGGACAGGTGAGGGACCCGGTCCCAGCCGGGGCGCCCAGGCTAGTTACTGACGTCATATTAAATGGTGCGCCATAGCCTGCGCGTGTGGTCATCTGACAGGGCAGGGTAACTTTATCAAACTTTAAC
The DNA here is from genome assembly GCF_020085105.1 of Siniperca chuatsi. Taxonomy (NCBI): domain Eukaryota; kingdom Metazoa; phylum Chordata; class Actinopteri; order Centrarchiformes; family Sinipercidae; genus Siniperca; species Siniperca chuatsi. The sequence goes on from NC_058061.1 coordinate 1,192,520, forward strand.
TTTATCAAACTTTAACTTTATCAAACTTTAACTTTATTTAACTTTATCTAACGGTAACTGGTAATCTGGCAGCGTGATGGCAGCATCCTGTCGGCGGCCGCACCCCGGGAGCCGTGCTCCGGTTGAAACGCGGTGCCAAAAACGAACACGGTCACCGGTGAAAAGACGTTAAAGTGGCTTCAAAAGTTTAGTTCGTCACCGACTGACCGAACTTTAACTTTTTAATCTTATTTAACTGCGAGCTGCAGAAGTGAAAGTGTTCATCCTCCGCGGTGACAGCCAGAAGGCTCCGCGGGGAGCGGGGCGTCGTGACGCGGGGGCTCTGCCCCGGTCTCCCGGGTCACGGAGCTCATCCAGCGCTGCCGGAGGTGCGCTGCTTTTCATACTGCGTCACCTCACCTGCCGCTGTGGCGGCGAGCGGTAACTTCGGCTCTGTGCGCGCGCGGATGTTCAGGGAGGACGGCCCCAGCTGCCGGTCTGCGTCACGCTCCTGTATCTGTTGGTGGTTTTTGTAAGGCCTGGTTTTAGGGGGTGCTGCACCCCAGCCCCCTCTGCACCCTTCACTTCTCCGCGTCCATGAGGGCACGAGGGCACGGTTCAGCGTGTGTGTGTGCGCGTGAGAGCTACGGTCAGAGCTGTAAATCTTCTTCTTCTTCTGCAGCCTCGAGAGGGAGTGGAGAGAGGCCCGGACCTGATCAGGGCTGCAGGACTGCTGCAGAAACTGCAGGACCAAGGTGCGTGCGTGTGTGTGTGTGTGTGTGTGTGTGAGAGTGTGAGTGAGTGAGAGTGTGAGTGTGTGTGTGTGTGTGTGTGTGTGAGTGAGTGAGAGTGTGAATGTGAGTGAGTGAGTGTGTGTGAGTGTGTGAGTGTGTGTGTGTGTGAATGTGTGTGTGAGTGTGTGTGTGTGTGAGTGTGTGTGTGTGAGTGAGTGTGAGTGTGTGTGTGAGTGTGTGTGAGTGTGAGTGTGTGTGTGTGTGCTACAAGGTGCTGCATTTAAAATTCTACTTACTCTTTTTGTGAAGCACTTTTTGATAAGTGCTCTGTAAATAAAGTTTTATTATTATTAAATAAAAATACAAAGGTATCAGCTTTGTATAGGCTACGGTTAGCTACTTTTAACTGCTTTATATAGTTAGCTAGTTTTAACTGCTTTATATACTGTTAGCTACTTTTAACTGCTTTATATAGTTAGCTACTTTTAACTGCTTTATATAGTTAGCTAGTTTTAACTGCTTTATACACAGCTAGCTACTTTTAACTGCTTTATATAGTTAGCTAGTTTTAACTGCTTTATACACAGCTAGCTACTTTTAACTGCTTTATATAGTTAGCTTGTTTTAACTGCTTTATATAGTTAGCTAGTTTTAACTGCTTTATACACAGCTAGCTACTTTTAACTGCTTTATATAGTTAGCTAGTTTTAACTGCTTTATACACAGCTAGCTACTTTTAACTGCTTTATATAGTTAGCTAGTTTTAACTGCTTTATATACAGCTAGCTAGTTTTAACTGCTTTATATACTGTTAGCTACTTTTAACTGCTTTATATAGTTAGCTAGTTTTAACTGCTTTATACACAGCTAGCTACTTTTAACTGCTTTATACACAGCTAGCTACATTTAACTGCTTTATATACTGTTAGCTAGTTTTAACTGCTTTATATACTGTTAGCTAGTTTTAACTGCTTTATACACGGTTAGCTACTTTTAACTGCTTTATATACTATTAGCTAGTTTTTACTGCTTTATATACTGTGAGCTAGTTTTATCTGCTTCATATATTGTTAGCTAGTTGTAACTGCTTTATATACGGCGGTGTAGTCCCTCATTCGTCCAAGAGTGTTCTATCGTAGAAAAGGTTTCAGTCGTAGTCAAGAGAACAACACAGAGTAGCTTACATTTCTGAGTTCTCAGACCATTTTCACAATTGAGAAAGACTTCCGGATGGGAGCCGAAACGTCTTGATTCTGAAAACAGTGTCCAGATGACTACGACTGAAACCTTTTCTACGATGCTTTATATACGGTTAGCTAGTTGTAACTGAGGACTCGTTGCAGATGATACAGAAGACGACATCTGTCCAAACTAAAGCTAAACTTCTGCACCTTCCTGTGTGTGTGTGATACCCAGTAACTTAAAAGTTTCATAAGTCACTCATTTCACCAGAAGCAGGCTGTTCAGTCTGTAAAAAACTGTTTACTTTGCATTGCAAAATTAAAATATTTCCACACAGAGCAGCAGCAGTGTACTGACTGTTAATGTTCACACACAGAGAGCTTTCTGGGAAAATCTACCTGTAAAAAAGCTTTTCTTTTCTCAACTCTAATGTTGGGTAGAAAGAAAGAGGATGGAGGAACGGAGGGAAGAAGAAATCTAAACAGAAGTTATAAAACTGAATGTTAAAGATCCAGTATCAGTCAGATTAAAGGGTCAGTTTCCCACTGGCCTCTGTGGTATCTACTTAGTTACACAGAGTTTTAAATGTAAGAGTTTTTGACATTTCCGCGTTGGTGTCTGCAGGCTGTGCAGTGAAGGATTATGGGAACCTGACGTTCGAGGAAGTGGCGGACGATGAGCCGGTGGGTAATGTGAAACGTCCGCGGGCGGTGGGCAAAGCCAACCAGAGGCTGTCAAAGGCAGTGCAGGCTGTGAAGATGGACGGACACACCTCAGTGATGCTGGGTGGAGACCACAGGTGTGTTTGTGTCTCCTAGAAAATCTGCAGAGGCGCTGTAACACTGTCGGGCTCACGATGGACAGTTTAAAAGAAACAGAGATATCGTCTTTTTTATTCCACACATTCTTCTTCATTGTCAAAACCTGGCGCCTATATTACCCACAATGGAACCTGACCACAGAAGTTCGGTTGGAGGTTCGTGTTGTGCTAGTAGCAGCTAATGTAGCCTCGAGTAGAGGAGTAAATTATGTTTCGAATCGTTTCGTTCAGTTAAAAGATTCATAGTCACCGACTGTAGAAGTTAAGTGAACGCATCATCGTTCAAACGCACTTCAGTATGTACAACAGCAAGTGAACGCATCACTGACCAGCGTCTTCAGGTCGTAGGTCACAGGTCGTACGTTCCGCCTGCTGGACCGAGCTTTCACGTTGGGTTCAGTATAAAACTAGACTATTAAAGCACTGAACATGAGGTTACCAGCTCAGCAGTTATTTATCACGTTGTGACTGCGTCTGTGGTTTTCAGTCTTTTGTTAGGCTTTTAACGAGGGCGTGAAATACTGTGAATCACAGCTGAGCTCTCAGTCACCAGGGAGGAGCTCCACTGCTAAAAGCTACTGATTCAGTACAGCGAGTTCCCTTTGAAGATTTGTTCGTATGTGTACTGAAAACCTTGGAGGCCTTTACACACCGGGGGCGAAGTACTCGCCATCAAAACTATTCGTACCGGCAGCGATCCGAATTTGCAACAGTTGCGACGCCTGTTCAATAAAAGATTCGCTTCAGCTCGTACTAAAACTCACTTTGTCGGAGTTGTTCCAGCGAGTCTGTCAAATATGATCCTCACCTCCGCCCGCACAGACACTCAGGACAGGATGGTCAGCAGCACCACCTCCATCACACGCCTCTGCCCGAGCTGAACATCCTAGACATCCAGGTGGAGGCTCTCTGAATCCTCTCTACATCATTAGTGTCTGTCTGCGCTTCTTTGGACAAAAACAAATCAGCAGGTCCGTCATTGTCAGTAGGAGGTGTGAGGTGTGAAAACCCAGAAAAATCGACTTTGTTCTGAAAAAAATGACGTCGCTTTTTCACCGTGTATTCGCGTCCTGTGTGAACATACTCACGACAAAAACAACAGTTCAAAAAAATATATTGGCGGGCGAATTAACCGCACGAAAATAACGCCCCCGTGTGTAAAGGCCTTTAATCTGTAGCCTGCAGCAGAGGCGAGCAGCGGGCTGCAGAGGTCTGCTGAGCTCGCTGCTTTCTGACGCCACAGTTTCAAACTTGTAGTCTTCAGCCCCAACCGACGCTGACTCGAGTGACATCACTTGAGGATGTTTATCGGACTCCTCTCAGCTCCCTCTGAGACACTGAAGCCGTCGTACTTTAAAACAGTAGAACTTCCCAACACCTGGAAACACTCTGAGGTGGGAAATCAGTGGAGTTCAACTTTAATTTGTCGGCATTCAGTTCAGACTTGTGCCATACTGGAAGTGGAAATGTTTCAGGACCGAACTCGTAAGATCGCCGTCGTAACGTAAAAGCGACCAGGGTGCGTATTTAGACACGAGGCCGACACGTTTGATTTCCGTTACGTTAACGTGAAGAGGTGCAGGTCTGAAAGCGGCCTGAGAGAGATGAGCAGGAGGAGCAGTCCTGGATGTTTTGGTGCCAGAGAGGAACTTTTCCTCGTCTTAAAACTTTTAAAAGTGTCTAGTTGTTAATGGGCGGGATGTGTTATACTGGTTTAACTGGCCTCGGTTTATACGACTGTATGAAACCACTGAGAGTTTACTATAGGAGTGGACACGTTTAGTTAATAATAATAATAATAATAATACATTTTATTTGTGGTCGCCTTACAATGGGTAAAAAGAACTGGACTCATACAGATGAAAACAGCAAAACACCAGCATAGATAGAGTTAAAACTCTTAAAAAAGTCTTATTTTCCTGATGTTGGACGCAAACCAAAGCCAACCTATTTAACTATTTACTACATTAAAGTTGAGATTAAGAGTGGTGGAGTCAGCAGTTTGTACTAGATAACACTTGAATACACTTAAAAAGAGGAATAAACTGTTAGCAGCTAGCAAAGGTGACCATAGTCTGTCAATCATCCACCGGCAGGACACACGGTCCAGTTAACTTGTAATGAACTCGGTTGAATTTACCTTTAACTGGGTCCAGTTGATGGTAATCAGTCATTTCATGCACTTTGGATACATCTAATGGGTCTTTTCACACCTGTAAACCTGTAAACCTGCACAAAAAGCTTTAAAAGAAATTAAAACCATTTTTAAGAACATTTAAGGCATAAAATCAGATGTCATGATGAGCTCTCACTCTTGTCTCTGTGGTTTGTCATGTGTTCATCAGTCTGGCGATTGGTTCGATCCACGGTCACTCTGCGGCGGTCGGGGAGCTGAGCATCGTGTGGGTCGACGCCCACGCCGACATCAACACACCGCTGACCTCGTCCACCGGAAACCTCCACGGGCAGCCCATGTCTTTCCTGCTCCACGAGCTGCAGTCAAAGGTCAGTTCTGGTACATGAGTGCAGTTTATTAGGGACACACAGAACCACGTTAAAACAAGCTAACCAGCTTCTAGCTCCAGCTACATATTGATCAAAATGATATGAGATGATTTGTTTTGGAGGTCCATACTTAGCGAACGGTGTTCTGTTCATACCATCACACAGACCGGATGTTACTGTCTCTGCCATTAAAAGTCGGTCCTTGTTCACCAGATTCCTGACTTGCCAAACTTCTCCTGGATCAAGCCGTGTGTGTGGGCCAGAGATCTCGTCTACATCGGTCTGAGGGACGTGGATCCAGGGGAGCAGTAGGTTTCTGAGCTTATCTGAAGTCACTTAGACTGGGATGTGTTTTGATGAGAGAGAACATCCACATTTTAGGTTGAGTTCATTTAACTGTCAGCCAGAAAGACTCGAGAGACAGAAAGACGACTGTCCTTTCTGTCTTTCCACTGGAGTTACCAGACAGCTGTTTCTTAATAGACGTCAAAGAAAAAGAGATGATTTTGAATCTGCAGGCCAACGACTGGAGGATGAGCCAGGCTGTATGTAGGCACAGCGATGCTTTGAGCTGAATGCTAACATCAGCATGCTAACATGCTCACAGTGACAGTGCTAATGTGCTGATGTTTAGCAGGTAATGTTTATCATGTTCACCATGTTAGTTTAGCGTGTTAGCATGCTAACATTAGCTGAGGCTGATGGGAGCGTCAGCAGCTCTGCAGGTATTTGGTCAGAAACCAAAGTGTTGGACACATTAACATGTCGACCTGATGGTGGCGCTAGATGGAAAGACCGAGGATCACCAGAGTTATTACAGTTCATCCTGAGGGGAGCATGAATGATGAAGCACGTTTCATAACAATCCAACAGCTGCTGATGTTTCAGTCTGAACAAAGTGGAGGATGGACAGGTGTTACCATCCGTAGAGCCGTGATGCTAGCATGGCTTCAGTCTATTAGCTGTAGAGTTAGCAATTGCACTGGGAGTTACGGCTCTTCCAGAAAGACACAGATTCAAATACATTTGATAACATAATTTTTTCTTCTGTTTCCCCAGTTACATCCTGAAGCTGCTGGGTGTGAAGGTGTTTTCCATGACGGAGGTGGATCAACTCGGTATAGGCAGAGTCATGGAGGAGACGTGTGACTACATCTCTGCCAAGTGAGCGCCACCTCCTGATTAGTCACTGCGCTGTACCTTTGTATATTTACTTAACAGCCACCTATTGACACTGTCAGTAGCCACCTCGCGACGCCCTAGCAACACCATAGCAACAGCAGATAATTTCCATTCACGATGAAAATGAACATACAGTGTGAAACTCTGCTACAGATTATCCACAGGCAGTAACACTGAGTTAAGCAAAGGATTGTTTTTATTGTGTCCGAGCACAATCTGATCCCAGCTTTAAGAGTCTGCACTTTTTACACCTTTTAATAATAACCACCAACTCGCAGTAGCTTCCTCACAAAGACAGTGTTTGCTAATTGATCTTCCCCTTACAGGAAGAAACCGATCCACCTCAGCTACGATGTCGATGCCATCGATCCCTCTGTTACCCCGGCAACTGGGACACCTGTAGTCGGAGGGCTCACCTACAGAGATGGCGCCTACATCACTGAACAAATCTGTCAGACTGGTACGACTCAAAACACAGACTATTGCAATATTCTGTCATGTCTATACAGCAAATATGAAGCTACAGCCAGCAGCCGGTTAGCTTAGCATAAAGACTGGAAACAGGGGAAACAGCTAGCATGGCTCTGTCAAAAGGAAACAAAATCCTAAATCTCACCGATTAGCACGTTATATCTCGTTTCTTTGATCCGTACGAAAAATGAAGTGTAAAAATGACAAATCGCTGTTTTACGTGGCGTTATGTGCTGGACTTTTGATAGGGAGCCGTTGCTAGGCAACCAAAGGGGACTCCAGGAAGTTACTGGTCAGATGCTAGCACGCTAAACTAAGATGGTGAACATGGTAAACATTATACCTGCTGAGCATCAGCGAGCCCCAGTGTCTCATGCATTAGCATAAAATGGAGTCACAGAGGTGGTTCACTCACCGTTGTCCTGAAGGCTCTTCCAGGATCCCCAAACACTCTTCTAACCGTCTGGAAGAAAAAATATTCCTTTCGCTTCGCGATAAATACGATTTCTAACCTGTTTCCCAAGTTGCGACTGTTCCCAAATAAAGAAGAAGGGAACGGCCCGCCGGCTGCCTGGATAGGAAACAGAGCAAAACGTTTATCGTTTTTCAAATCTCACCAGTTAATTATCTTCTAGAGAAACTGATTTACCTCTGTGACTCCAATGTATGCGGTTACATGAGAGGCACAAACTGGGGCTGAACAATAGCATGTTAGCATGCTGACGTTAGCTCAAAGTACATGGTGTAGACTCTCTTGTTGACTGACGACCAAAGATCGGTTTGCACTCACTGTGACGATCGGTTCTTTGTCAAACTAAAGGTCAGTACTTTGTTCTGTGGGTTTGATCAGTTGTTCCAGTGTAGATGTGTCCTCACAGCTGTGCTCGTCCTGCAGGTCTTCTGTCGGCGGTGGACATGGTGGAGGTGAATCCTCTGAGGGTTCAGACCGACGAGGGCATCCAGTCCACAGTCAGCACGGCGGTGGACCTGTTGCTCGGCTGTTTCGGACGCCTCCGTGAGGGAAACCACCCAAAGGATTACCGCCTGCCCGAGCCTTGATGCCGCCGGCCTCTCCGACTGCGATGATGGACCCATAAACGTCTCTGATCACCAGCAGCAACTGAACAGAGAAGCAGATTTTTACTTCTGAATTTTAAACTTTAACATCCAGAGTACCTGTAACGTCACATCACATAAAATAAAAATAATCAACGTTATGCACTTGTTTACCAAACTGTCTGATCTATGAAGCTTCTTCCTGTGGTATTTAAAAAAAAAGCACTAATTATGTCATTTATTGATTAATCTACTGTATACTTCTTTGTGGTGAATTCTTGAGCCTATAAAGTGTCAGAAAGTAGTAAATAAAATCCAAAAGTGATGACTTGTGATTGCTTCTTTTGTCTAAAAGCCAGAGATGTCCATTTACAATGATGGAAAACAGAACAAAGCAGTTAATCCTCACATTTGAAAGGTGGCATCTAGCAAATTTTTAGCATTTTTGATAAACAACAAGTAATTCATTGTCAAAATTGTTGTCAATTTTTTGTTGATACTTATCAATGAATCGTCTGAGCTCCAAATTTTATACAAATGACCTCAAATGTAATTGCATCAAAATAAATTAGAAACAATGTTTTATGTTGTTGTAAGAATGTAATAAAACACATTTCATCCAATCAAACGCCAGAGCTGCAGACTGCAGATCCCTCAGTGGATGTTAGCTAATGTGGTTCTCGGTGCCACTGTCTCGCCAGCTTCCAGCATCACAGACCCAAAATGCTAACGGGCTACTTTTTATCTTTTTAACACGAACAGGCTGCAGAGGTCAATCAGTTTCACATCGTTTAAAATGTCTCAACTTGAGCGAAAACATTGTGCTTATCCCAATAAGGCTTTATGAATCTATCTACCAGTTCCTGGTGAGTCGTCCAGCGGTCAGATTCACGCGTCATACGGGATGAATGGAAGAGAACGAAAGACGGAGTGAGGGTTAAAAACACTGTGCACTGACAATAACACCAATTAAATCTGGGTTTATTTGAACGATGGCGTCTGGCTGATGGGAGGAGTCCATGTTTGCTTGGTTTTCAGCCACTTCCTTATTATTAAGTACCAAGTCGGGGGTTTAATCGTGACTTGGATGTTGACGCTGTTAACAAGTCGGAAATCACGTAATTAACTCCGATGTGACATGAATGTGGCAAAATGGTGTCACAGTGAAATTCATCCACACATCTTCATAAAATATTTAGTTGTAGGAGCCCGAGTGGCTACTCACAGGGCTACCTGACGAACAAGTGTCGCTGGCAAGCTAACGGCGGGTTAGGTGGGAAAAGATTTTTGAAAATACAAACACGTGATTGAAAGCGAGATTATGTAAGTTATTTAACATATTGTTGCTCTTATAAACAAAAAGTTGAATTCATAGGCAATAAAACAGCAGTTTTCCTGCTTACTTGTTCTGGTAGCTTATGGTGGCTAATGTTAGCTAACTGTCACTTGTAGCTACAGTGTACCTTTAAGTGTATTTATACAAGATAATGTACATTAACAGAGTTTCAAAGAAATGGATTGGTGACTTTGTGAAAAGCAGTTGAGAAAACAGCACAAGGTCCATTTAGTCACTGGAGCTTTCAGTCATCTCACATCATCGTGTGCAGGTGGAGTCAGGGTGTGGCTTATCTTATGTGAGAATGGATTGGTCCCTCTGTGCATTTGCATATTTGTACAGGCATCTGAGTGTGTGTGAGGAACAAGGTAATAATACAAGTAGTGTTGCATGTTTGCATTACTCACATTATTGCACATCTTTCCTTAATTACTGCGTTTATTTCTCTCTACTTTTTTTTCGACTGTTCCCTTTCAGGGGTCGCCACAGCGAATCATGTGCCTCCATCTAACCCTGTCCTCTGCGTCCTCATCACTCGCACCAGTTAACTTCATGTCCTCTCTCACTACATCCATAAACCTCCTCTCTGGTCTTCCTCTAGACCTCCTGCCTGGCAGCTCCAACCTCAGCATCCTTCTACCAATATATTCACAGTCTCTCCTCTGAACACGTCCAAACCACCTCAGTCTGGCCTCTCTGACTTTATCTCTGAAACATCTAACATGAGCTGCCCCTCTGATGTCCTCGTTCCTGATCCCGTCCGTCCTCGTCCCTCCCAAAGAGAACCTCAGCATCTTAAGCTCTGCTGCCTCCAGCTCTGCCTCTTGTCTTTTCTTCAGCGCCGCTGTCTCTAAGCTGTCCAACATCGCTGGTCTCACCGCCGTCTCCAACACCTTTCCTTTCATTCTCGCTGAGACTCTTTTATCACACAACACACCTGACACTTTTCTCCACCCGCTCCAACCTGCTCGCACTCGCCTCTTCACCTCTTCTCCACAGTCTCCATCGCTCTGAACCGTTGACCCTAAGTACTTAAAGTCCTGCACCTTCTTCACCTCTGCTCCCTGTGACCTCACCGTCCCACCTGGGTCCCTCTCATTGACGCACCTGTATTCTGTCTTAATGCGGCTGAGCTTCATTCCTCTGTTTTCCAGAGCAGACCTCCATCTCTCTAGATTTTCCTCCACCTGCTCCACCTGCTCTCACTACAAATCACAATGTCATCCGCAAACATCATAGTCCATGGAGATTCCTGTCTAACCTCATCTGTCAGCCCGTCCATCACCAGAGCAAACAAGAAGGGGCTCAGAGCCGATCCTTGATGCACACCCACCTCCACCTTGAACTCCTCTGTCACACCTACAGCACACCTCACCACGGTCTTACAGCTCTCATACATGTCCTGCACCACTCTAACATACTTCTCTGCCACTCCAGACTTCCTCATACAGTACCACAGCTCCTCTCTCGGCACCCTGTCATACGCTTTCTCTAAATCTACGAAGACACAATGCAACTCCGTATGACCTTCTCTGTACTTCTCCATCAGCATCCTCAGAGCAAATACTGCATCTGTTGTACTCTTTCTAGGCATGAAACCATGTTGCTGCTCACAAATGCTCACCTCTGCCCTTAGCCTAGCTTCCACTACTCTTTCCCACAACTTCATTGTATCATCAGCTTTATTCCTCTGTAGTTGCCACAGCTCTGCACATCTCCCTTGTTCTTAAAAATTGGCACCAGTACACTTCTCCTCCATTCCTCGGGCATCCTCTCACTCTCCAAGATCTTGTTAAACAAATTATTCAGAAACTCTACTGCCACCTCTCCTAGACACTTCCATACCTCCACAGGTATGTCGTCAGGACCAACTGCCTTTCCACTCTTCATCCTCTTCAACGTCCTCCTCACTTCACTCTTGCTAATCTTTGATACTTCCTGCTCCACACCAGTCACCTCTTCTACTCTTCGTTCCCTTTCATTTTCCTCATTCATCAACTCTTCAAAGTACTCCTTCCATCTTCCCATCACACTCCCGGCACCTGTCAATACATTTCCATCCTTATCTTTAATCACCCTAACCTGCTGCACGTCCTTCCCATCTCTATCTCTTTGTCTGGCCAACCTGTACAAATCCACCTCTCCCTCTTTAGTGTCCAACCTAGCATACAAGTCCTCATATGCTCTTTGTTTGGCCTTTGCCACCTCTACCTTCACCTTACGCTGCATCTCCCTGTACTCCTGTCTACTCTCTTCAGTCCTCTCAGCGTCCCACTTCTTCTTAGCTAACCTCTTTCTCTGTATACACTCCTGCACTTCCTCGTTCCACCACCAAGTCTCCTTGTCCACTTTCCTCTTTCCAGATGACACACCGAGTACCCTCCTACCTGTCTCCCTGATCACATTAGCTGTAGTGGTCCAGTTATCTGGGAGCACTTCCTGACCACCCAGAGTCTGTCTCAGCTCCTCCCTGAAAACTACATGACATTCTTCCTTTTTCAACTTCCACCACTTCGTCCTCTGCTCTGCCTTTGTCCTCTTCATCTTCCTGACCACCAGAGTCATTTTACACACTACCATCCTGTGTTGTCTGGCTACACTCTCCCCTACCACTACTTTACAGTCACTGGTCTCTTTCAGATTACAACGACTACAGAAGATGTAGTCCACCTGAGTGCTTCTACCTCCGCTCTTATATGTCACCCTATGTTCCTGCCTCTTCTGGAAGAAAGTGTTCACCACAGCCATTTCCATCCTCTTTGCAAAGTCTACCACCATCTGTCCTTCTGCGTTACTGTCCTGAAGACCAAACCTGCCCATCACATTCTCATCACCTCTGTTCCCTTGACCTACATGCCCATTGAAATCTGCGCCAATCACCACTCTCTCACCTTTGGGGATGCTCTGCATCACTTCATCTAACTCACTCCAGAATTTCTCCTTCTCGTCTAACTCACATCCTACCTGTGGGGCATAACCACTCACAACATTGAACATCACCCCTTCAATTTCCAGCTTCAGACTCATCAACCTGTCTGATACTCTTTTCACCTCTAGAACATCCTCTTTCAGGATAACTCCTACTCCGTTTCTCTTCCTATCTGACCCACGGTAGAACAACTTGAACCCTGCTCCTAAGCTTCTAGCCTTGCTACCTTTCCACCTGGTCTCCTGGACACACAGTATTGTCCACCTTCCTTCTCTGCATCATGTCAATCAACTCTCTAGCCTTCCCTGTCATAGTCCCAACATTCAAAGTCCCTACTGTCAGTCCTACATTCTTAGCTTTCCTCTTCTCTCTCTGCCTACGAACACACCTTCCTCCTCTCCTTCTTCGTCTTTGACCAACAGTAGTCCAATTTCCACCGGTACCCTGTAGGTCAACATCACCGGTGGCGGTCGTTGTTAACCCGGGCCCCGACCGATCCGGTATGGAAGTCATTTTCACGATTCGCATTTTTAATTCGGAATGTGTTTTACGTCGGATGCCCTTCCTGACACAACCCTCTGCATTTATCCAGACTTGGGACTGGCACAAGAAGACACTGGCTTGTGCCCCCTTGTGGTTGCATTGAGTTTGTTTCTCTCTAAATATTTTTAAATCACTTGGTCATTTTTTAAAGAGTACTCATTATCATTATTTTAAAGAAGGGCTGGATCAATGAATGAATAACTCGATAAGAGTCAGATCAGATGTTTCATCCTTGTTATACAGTTTGAACAAAACCACGCCTAACAGCCTTTTTACAGCATTTTAATACAGTTTCATGCAGATGAATCCATTTCTAATGTTTGGCTAACACTTTTAAACTTTTTTACCGCACAAAGACTTAGGATGGTTCTCTCCGGGTTCTCCGGCTTCCTCCCACCGTCCAAAGACATGCATGTGTAGGTTAATTGATAACTCTAAATTGCCCGTATTGAATGAATGTGTGAGTGAATGGTTGTCTGTCCTTGTCTGTGTCTGTGTTCGCCCTGCGACGAGTTGGCCACTGTCCAGGGTGTGCCCTGCCTAAGGCCCGAAGTCACTGGGATAGGCTCCAGTCACCCGCGACCCCCTAACGGGGACCAAGCGGTAGAAAATGGATGGATGGATGGAAGACTTAGGATTTCCAGCTGTACCTGTTGCTGTTTGTTCAGCTGATACAAGACATGACACCTGAGTGTTGGAACTGATTTCATTTGCAAGAAACTCACAGGAGACAAAGTGAAGACATCACATCAGCTTTCTGCTCAGCTTCTCATTTATTGTCACCGTGCAGCAGATAAAGATTCAAGCCTCCACCAAACGTTATGTTGAAACTAGTTAGTTTGACTTTAAAGCTGAGAGTGTGTTTAGCTGCAGCCAGCGGACTGAAGGCAACATCTTAACCAGCAGAGAATCATTTCTCTTTACAGCCAGCAGCTGCTCACACACACAATCAAACTCTGACTTTTATTTTAGATGGAAATATTTACTTCAGCTGCTGACGTCCGTCTACCTTCAACTGGCTGTAACTGAACTGCAAAACTGCAAAGATTTCCTGATACTTTACTTTTCCTCTTTAAAATTGTGTTGGCAGGTAATGCAGCGATTTACACACTATCAGACTCTACATATGTGTTTCCATTTAAAGATTATGGGCCCTACTTTCCTGCTGGCACAAGGCAGAAGTCAGCTGGTGGCGCTCTGTGTTTGGTCATTTCTCTGCACCAGACAGGTGGTGCAGCTGAGGCTGACCAGGTGGTGCAATTAATATTTCATCTGTCTGCTGCTTTTAAAGATGAGAGGAGCTCATGTGATTGGTCGTTACTGATCTCCGCCTGACTCCACCTGCTGATTCCTCCGACTGATATAATCTGTTCAGCGTTTCTTCTGCGCTGCAGCGAGCGGCGACTGCTTGGAGCCACAGATGGTAACAAAAATGACAAATATTAGTTGGTGTTCTTGTGCTGGTGGATTGTGCTTGTGCACAGTTTCAGGAACATACGGCCCACAGTGAGATTACATGCTTAATGAGAGAAAGAGAAAGAAATCACAAGAGATCAGCTGATATTCTGCTGTATGTTGGTCCTGGAGATTTACTGCACAGGACGGACCTTCATGCTGATGGCCTTCAGGGAGTAGTTATAGCCCTTCCAACCGCGCCAGCTCACTCCAACAGCATTAATAGTCTTGTCAGCCCCCCAGCGATAAACCCCGTTTGGGTTTGCTTCCTGACATTCATGGTACCAGAACGCCCCCAGGTGTTTTCTGGCACAGCTGTCAGACAGGGAGTCCTGGTCGTTGTCAAAGGTGGAAAACTTCAGTTCGTCGTGAGAACTCAGGGAGTCTCCTACAGAAACACACACAGAACCACAGTTAGTACATCTGCATGATCTATAAACATCAGCTGAACCTTAAAGAGCTGCAGACTTCTGTCAGACAGACTGGTGATCCCCGTTACGTTCCAGACACCTGAAGTCTCCAGCTGCTCCATCATGGTTTTACCTCACTGACACGGAACTCATCCACAGACACCAGAGGTCGTTGCCATTTAAACCGTCCACACAAAGACTGCCTTGGCAGCATCGTGCACCGCGGCCATGGGTGTGTACATAGTGTGCATTCCTGAGTCTCATCTGAGCAAACAGGTGAACACTCTGGTGGCAATGACGTCTCATTGAACTCAACTGCCATTTCAGTAAGTAACTAAATAACTGAACAGTTGAAACACAGACTCTAACTCACCCGCCCCTCCATCGATGAATCCAGATACATGCAGCAGATATCCAGAACTTTCTGAATCAACGGCGAATGTAGAGTATCGAGCAAACGCTTTTTTCCCCTCGAAGTCCTCCATGTCGACCAGCAGCTCAGATTTTCGGTTGCGTGTCAGGTAGTGGATGTTGTCAAGACCTGAGCGCGCACACACACACACACACACACACACACACACAAACACACACACACACTATATATACACATGTACTAACTGGGCACAGTTTGACATTTTGTACAGACGTGTAGATAATTCATTAAAACATTAAAAAACTGACTTTTAGGAAGATAATTCACTGATCTAAAGACGAGTCATAAAACTTGGTCACAGTCCCATTTCTGGTTTTACACCACACAGTTTAAATTTACTTACTACGAACAGCGAGTTTCACAAAGTCACATGACTGTTAGTTTTAGTCTCTCACCGAGCCAGTACTCTCCAGACGGGCAGCCGAAACCCTTCTTGTATTGATCAAAGGGCCTGTAGAAGTTCACCGAGCCATCCATCCTCCTCTGGAACACCTGGTGGGGGGTTATAGTTTATTGTGAAAGTCCAACAGGAAGTGTTCACACAGAAAATCACTTCAGTTAAAATACTCACCGTCCACCGACCTCCTTCTGACTCCATGTCGCAGTACACCTACACACAAACACATTCATCAGTGAATCGCTGTTCAAACTTGTACATCAGATTAATACTTATGAGGTTGTATTATTATATTTTATGCAACTCTCAGAGGGCTCGGCTAGAATCACCCAGAGCCAACTCCCGGGAAAGTACAAGGTGTGTTAAGATCAGATTATCATGTATTGATCCCCCAGAGGGGAAATTCGGCTGCTATAGCAGCACAGAGACAGATCTAAGTACAGATAAATATTGAAACTTCAAAATAAGACGGTGTAGTCCCTCATTCGTCCAGGAGTGTTCTATCGTAGAAAAGGTTTCAGTCGCAGTCGTCTGGACACTGTTTTCAGAATCAAGACGTTTCGGCTCCCATCCGGAAGTCATTCTCAGTTGTGAAAAAAAAAAAAAATTGGACGGGAACTGGAAATTTAAGCTACTCTGAGTTACATAAGCCCTGCCCTCAGGAAGGAATCTGCCTGAGTATCTGTTGATTAGCTAGTTTCACCTGAAACTGACCTAATAGTTTCAAGATGGCCCAGTAATCAGTAATCAGGCCTATTGTTTTCTGGCTGCATCTACTTCATCACTGTTAAGTGCCTGATTAGCATGTGATTGGCGTGACCAAGGTGATAATACACTCTGATAGACTTTGGGCAGATTAAATCTCAGACCACCATTTCTGTTCAAAGAGGGTTCTCTTTTTCACAAAAATGGCTTCCTTGACGCCCGCTTCAAACCAACTCTTCTCTCTACTAAGAATCTTCACCTCGCTGTCTTCAAATGTGTGGTTTGTAGCTTTTAAATGCAAATGCACGGCGCTCTGTAATCCTGAGTTAGCGTGTCGTCTGTGCTGATAAAGTCTTTTGTGAAGTGGCTGTTTGGTCTCGCCTAAGGGCAGGGCTTATGTAACTCAGAGTAGCTTAAATTTCCAGTTCCCGTCCAATTTTTTTTTCACAATTGAGAATGACTTCTGGATGGGAGCCGAAACGTCTTGATTCTGAAAACAGTGTCCAGATGACTACGACTGAAACCTTTTCTACGATAGAACACTCCTGGACGAATGAGGGACTACACCGTCTTATTTTGAAGAATTTTGGGCAGAAAACCGTGGATCTGGTTCGGGAACTCGAAAACACAGCCAGGAAATTAGCAGACCACAGGAACCATCTCCGTTTTAATCTAAGATGCAGGCAGAGCAAGATTATTTCCAAGAGCCTACAGATTAAACCACCAGTAAAAGGACACAGAGCAGAGAAGATTTGGAGAAGAAACCTGACCCAGATGCTTAGTGAAAGGATCAGGGAAAACAACTTAAGAATTGACAATTTGAAGAACAGAATAGAATTTTTGCAGAAGAAGTTAACAAGCATTGTCCCAGAAGAAATCCTCAAGAGAGTGATGGACTTTACACAGGTAGCACAGGGTGCACAACATAGGAAGAGCAAGGAGCGGCAAATTAAGAAATTTAACATCCTTTTGAATAAGAAGAATCTAGGAAAGGACCAGCACAACAGGAGATCAGGGTCTGAACAAAGGGAGACATGTATTAACAGAAACAATTGGATCAAAAACTTATCAGACCGCATCCTGACACAGGCGGAAAAAGATGTGCTCTCCAAAGGGCTCAACTTTTCAGTTACATCCAACCACATCCCTACAGTGGACTACATCACAGCCACAGAAACAGCCATTAGGAAGAACAAGATGACCGAAGCAGAGGCTGCAGACCTGAGGCTACGTGTCACTGCAACATTAAAGAGTGCCAAACCACCTCCTTCCAACATTACATCCGAAGAGAGGAGGGCACTCTCAGCACTGCAGAAGGATCACAGCATAAACATTCTACCAGCAGACAAGGGTCGCTGCACTGTGATTCTGAACACAGCCGATTATGAAACCAAGGTCAACAACCTTCTTGAAGACACAACCACATATCAAAAACTTAAAAGAGATCCAACCAATGGCTACAAGAAGAAGGTTATAGACTGTCTACAGAAGCTTGAGAAGGAGGAGGTGATAGACAGGCCTCTGTACTACAGACTATACCCTGGGGAAGCCATTCCCTGCATCTATGGCCTTCCCAAAATTCACAAAGAGAATGTTCCACTCAGACCCATCGTTTGCAGCACAGATTCCATCACATACAACGTAGCCAAACATTTGACTACAATCTTGGCTCCGTTGGTGGGGAACACAGTACATCATGTGGAAAACACACAGAAATTTGTGGACAAAGTGAAACATCTCCAGTTGGACCCAGATGACGTTATGGTTTCTTATGATGTAGTGTCCTTGTTCACTTGCATCCCAACCTCAGAAGCAGTGACAGCGGTGATGAGAAGACTGCAGGAGGACTCCACCTTGCAGCAAAGGACCAAGCTTACACCTGAACACATATGTAAACTATTAGACATCTGTCTCAACACAACCTACTTCCAATTCCGGGGACACTTCTACAGACAGATTCACGGCTGTGCTATGGGCTCTCCGGTCTCTCCCATTGTGGCCAACCTGTACATGGAACAGTTTGAGAAGAAGGCATTATCCTCGTTCCCGGGCACACCACCAAGTCATTGGTACCGCTACGTGGATGACACCTTTGTGAAAATCAAGAAACAAGACTTGGAAGCTTTCTCAGAGCATATTAATACTGTGGACCCCAACATCAAGTTCACGGGTGAGGACGCTAAAGAGAACCGCTTGGCCTTTCTTGACTGTTCTACTCTCAGAGGAGAGGACGGAAAGCTCCAGATAGAAGTGTACAGGAAACCAACACATACGGATCAATACCTGCTCTTTGACTCACACCATCCACTACAGCACAAGCTGGGTGTAATCCGGACATTACAACACAGAGCCCAAGAAGTGCCAGCAGGCTCAGAGGGTAAGAAGAAAGAGGAAAGGCATGTTCAGAATGCTCTCTCAGCCTGTGGTTATCCTACTTGGGCTATCAACAAAGTTAAAAGAGCCAAAAAACAGGACAAAAGTGTAACAGAACCAAGAAGGAACGGTGTCTCCATTCCTTATGTATCTGGACTGTCTGAAAAACTACAAAGGATCTTTAGACAGCACGATGTTCCTGTCTTCTTTAAACCAGGCAACACTTTAAGACAGAAACTCGTTCACCCTAAGGACAAGTTACCCACACAGAAACAGAGCAATGTAGTTTACTCCATTCAGTGCAGTGAAGAAAACTGCAAAGAACGGTACATAGGCGAGACCAAACAGCCACTTCACAAAAGACTTTATCAGCACAGACGACACGCTAACTCAGGATTACAGAGCGCCGTGCATTTGCATTTAAAAGCTACAAACCACACATTTGAAGACAGCGAGGTGAAGATTCTTAGTAGAGAGAAGAGTTGGTTTGAACGGGGCGTCAAGGAAGCCATTTTTGTGAAAAAGAGAACCCTCTTTGAACAGAAATGGTGGTCTGAGATTTAATCTGCCCAAAGTCTATCAGAGTGTATTATCACCTTGGTCACGCCAATCACATGCTAATCAGGCACTTAACAGTGATGAAGTAGATGCAGCCAGAAAACAATAGGCCTGATTACTGATTACTGGGCCATCTTGAAACTATTAGGTCAGTTTCAGGTGAAACTAGCTATTAACAGATACTCAGGCAGATTCCTTCCTGAGGGCGGGGCTTATGTAACTCAGAGTAGCTTAAATTTCCAGTTCCCGTCCAATTATTTTTTCACAATTGAGAATGACTTCCGGATGGGAGCCGAAACGTCTTGATTCTGAAAACAGTGCCCAGATGACTACGACTGAAACCTTTTCTACGATTGAAACTTCAAATAAAACAGATGCATTCTAAGTGTATAAAATAAAAACTAAGAATAGAAGCAATTCAACTCAAAACTCAAACTTACAGGCTTCAGCAGTACACACACGGTACCCACAACTACTGAACACCAACTGTGTGATACCGGCTGCAGTGACAGCGGTGTCAGCAGGTTACAGCACACTTCAGAGTAATAAGGTACCATCAGCTCTAACAGCATACACCAGAATATTATATGATCATGTAATTATTCACATTGATTGAGTCTGAATTGTCCTGCAAGGGACGGGCCATGGAATTGGCCAAACACCAATATAAAACTATCACGTTCATTCACGACCTCTGCTGCTGCTGCTGCGACTGCCTGTATCTGTACCAGGCCGGTGTTTCTATCAGAGATTTCACTGTGAGAAGTGCAGCGAGATCACTTCTGGTATGAATATAAATCAAACTGAACTGTCATGGTGACGTCTAGTCTCCTTTATCACGTGATGTCAGGATCAGACGACATGATATCAACCCGATATTGGTCCGAGCCGACACACGAGGGGGGCGTCGGGGAGGAAATGAGCATCGAGCAGGACAGCTGCTTGATTTATCCCCTGTGTGACGTGTGAATGTTTGCTGACACTGACCAATAGGAGCACAGAGACTGATGTTGGTGCTGTCAGGGCGAACAGTCAGTCCCTGACGCCTCCTCTCTCAAGGGGCTGTGATTGGTTGGGGTTCAAAGGTTGTCACGGCAAGATTTTGTGACTCTGCAGTGTGATCACCTAATCTGACTCAGGAAGAAATACCTTGTAGTCTGATTCCAGCACAAATGGGAACCTGCGTCCCAGAGAGGGGGAAGTGTACCTGGACAGCAGACTTTTCTCCAGCGGGGTAGATGGTGTACTCTCCGCTGGGTTGGCTCTTGTCTTGGCGATAGATGTCACTGCAGTCCACTGGGAGGACGGGCTTCTGGCAGCTGGTCAACAGTGGAGCAAGGAGGAGGAGGACGACGGATACCAGCTGGAACAGAGGAGATTTGACTTTTTGAATCGTGTACACTGTTTTAACCGTTTGGCCTCCAGTTTCATGGCTGTGGGCAAAGTCAGCTCTGAGAGACAGAAAAGCTGGAGCTGACTGACAGTAATTATTTGTAACCATCTACGCTACTGATATCACAAACCTCTAAACTGTTCTGTGAACTATCAGTTCACAAACTTACCTTCATTGTCAGATTTCTGCTGAAACTGCTGATGGATAAAATCTGTCTGATGCTCTGAAAATACAGCAAGAAGAAATGTATCAATTGTTCAATAAGCACAGTTGAAATTTGGTGTCCAGGTTCACTCCCCACAAAAATACAGGAAGCTCAACACAACAGAGGTGGAGTGACAGGAATAACTTCCCCCACAAAACTGCATTAGATACTAATCTTGACAATTCTTCTATTAAATAGAATTTAGTGACGGTGTCTGCCCCCCAACCACTTAAATTAATAAAACCAAAAGTTAACAGAAGAGGAGCTGTTCATAAAAACCTAAACAAAAACGCTGAAATAGCACAACAAAACAGGAGAATTAAATGTGGAGTCTTAAACATCAGATCTCTGTCTTTTAAAGCTGTACTAGTCAACGATTTAATATCAGTGTCATATTGACTTATTCTGTCTTACTGAAACCTGGCTGGGTCATGAAGAATATGTTAGCCTAAATGAATCCACTCCGCCCAGTCATATTAATACTCATATTCCTCGAGGCACAAGCCGAGGTGGTGGAGTTGCAGCCGTCTTCGACTCAAACCTATTAATCAACCCTAAACCTAAACTAAATTATAACTCTTGTTATAAGAGCCTTGTTCTTAGTCTTTCACACCCAACCTGGAAAACAAGGCAGCCAATTCTATTTGTTATAGTGTACCGCGCTCTTGGTCCTTATTCTGAATTTTTATCTGAATTCTCAGAGTTTTTATCAAGTTTAGTCCTTAAAACAGATAAAGTAATTTTTGTAGGTGATTTCAATAGTCATGTGGACGTTGAAAATGATAGCCTCAGTACTGCGTTTATCTCATTATTAGATTCGACTGGCTTTTGTCAGAGTGTACATGAAGCCACTCACTGTTTTAACCACACCCTCGACCTTGTTCTGGTATATGGAATTGAAATTGAACATTTAATAGTCTTTCCACAGAATCCTTCTTTATCGGACCATTATTTAATAACTTTTGAACTGCTATTGCTGGACTACACGCCATTAGGCAAAAGTTCTTACTCTAGATGTCTATCTGATATTGCTGTGGCTAAATTCAAGGTCTACACCTGCTCTATAGGAAAAGTGCAATGAGTTAACTTCTGTTATGAATTGGCGCCATATAAATAAAATTGAGTTGAATATAATTTACTTGGGTTCAAGGTCTTTCTGTGATTTTAAATCATTATTTCGTGACTCTTGTCCAAAGATATTAGAATCACCTCTCAGTAATAATCAAACACAATTCAACAGTATCACAAACTACAGCCTCCAAAATGACCATAAAGTTGAATGAACAAAAGTTAAAGTTACCAAAACTGAATCACCTCTAATCTAATGTAGCCTGTTGGCAGGACTACAAGTCAGAGTGGTAGTAAGAAGCACGAATATTGCCTTACAGACTCAATTCAGGGGGAAAAAATATTATCACACACGATTATCAATAAGTTCATAAAACGGTCGCAGTTTGTTTTGCAGTTGACATGCAATTTTTGATATTATTGCAATTTAATACAATGAAACGAAATGTTCAAACTTTAGCTCAACGTTTTTCTAATTCAGACATTTTGGGTTAAAAAAATCACCAAAGCCTCTGAGAGAATAATATTACACACAGGTGAATTATCAGACATGCTTACCTGTGTGAACTCACCTGAACTGAAGAGACTTTGTGGCTTCACCTTCAGAGGAAACGAACTGCTGCTTCTTATTATATCTACAGAAGGTGTCGTCACCCAGTCGCACCTCTTAGAAAAAACAAGGATCGTGTCTGGGTGTTTGTCTTTCATCCCAAACCTCCAGGGATTCCTGTTCTTCTCCAAACAGAAATTATTAATTTCTTTCAGAATATTAAACAGAGTTTATGTTTCTACCAGTGGTCCTGTAGTACATGATGACTGTGAATTAAAGAAAACATTTCAGAAGATTTCTAACTTGTACCTGTAAAAACTACATCAGGTGACATTAGGACCCCAGACGTTGCCCCAGCAGTTTGAAAGCAGCAGCCTCCCTTTCAGCTCGCCGGCGACACACAAAGCAAAGTTCTCTGAGAAATATTTGGGTCTGGTTGGTAAACTACTGCAGCTGCTGAGCTAAACGCTTATATGCTCGCAAGCAGGAACATGTTAGCACTAGTTAGTCACAATACAGTGATCATTTACACGTAGATGCTGCATCCGGCTTGTGAGGTGCGTCTCTGCCGCCGCCATCTTGCAGCAGGTTCTGACCAGTTCATAACAGACATTGTCCTAGTGACTGTGTGTGTGAGTGTGTGTACAAATGTCATAAAGATCTAGGAAATGTTTGATTGATGGTGACATGCAGTGACAGTGTCACCAGGTTCAACCAGGCGTCTACTATCATGGCTGCAAGCTGAAGCCAATTTGGAAGTACCAATAATGACTGCTACTTCCTGGCACCAAGAAATCTCAGACTGCATAGGATCCCCTTCAAAAACTCTCAACTTCTCTTCTGAAATACTGAAATTTCCTTCTTTTAATGCATGTTTTATTTGTGATTTTGAGAGTCACATTGTAGAATAAGACGGTGCAGTCCCTCTTTCGTCCAGGAGTGGTCCATCGTAGAAAAGGTTTCAGTCGTAGTCATCTGGACACTGTTTTCAGAATCAAGACGTTTCGGCTCCCATCCGGAAGTCATTCTCAATTGTGAAAATTGTCTGAGAACTCAGAAATTTGAGCTACTCTGTGTTGCTTAAGCCCTGCCCTCAGGAAGGAGTCAGGAAAGGCACTCAGGAAGACTCCTCCCTGAGAAGTATGAATAAATATCAATAAATTAAACTGAAAACAGAGTATATCCAATGTTCAGTTTAGTTACTTAGGGTCATACAGACTGTCACTTAGAGGAAGGAGTTAAAGAGTTTGATGGCCACAGGCAGGAATGACTTCCTGTGGCGCTCTGTGGTGCATTGTGGGGGGATGAGTCTTCTGCTGAAGGTGCTCCTTTGTTTGACCAGCACGTCATGGAGTGGGTGGGAGACGCTGTCCAAGATGGCGTGTAGTTTGTGTCAGGTTCAAGACACCTAGAACATTTAAATCATATACAAGGAAAGAAAGACAAAGGCATTAACTTAAGTTTTACTCGAGGAGAGTAAGCATAGATGCATTCAGTTACATCTCCTACTCACTCTGAAGTGCATCTATGCAGCCTCCTCTCTTTTATTCAGTTTAGGGAGTTTTCCTGTTACATAGTTTTCTAAGGAGTGGGGGAAGTGTATACTGCTACATAAGAAAAAACTAAGCGGTGTTATCAGGTTTATCTTGCGAGAGCGGCCTTGGAGCAGCCACTACTCTCGAGACCATCTGGTACGGTATCAGCCTGCCCTGCCGGTCATGGGATAGCAGGTTGCATTCCTGTTATTCTCACAGACACAAGTTTAATAACACACATACACACACAGCATTGCTGTGTACTTCAGAGAAGTAAAGTCACTAAGAACAAAACATAAATGGGATAACTTATGTACATTTTATTCTAACAGTTTGGCCAGCATCCTCCTCTCTACACCACCGCCAGAGAGTCCAGCTCCACCCCCACAATGTCACTGGCCTTACGGATCAGTTTGTTGAGTCTGTTAGCGTCCGCTACCCTCAGCCTGCTGCCCCAGCATGCAACAGCATACAGGATAGCACTGGCCACCACAGACTCATAAAACATCTTAAGCGTTGTCCGGCAGATGTTGAAGGACCTCAGCCTCCTCACGAAATAGAGGCAGCTCTGGCCCTTCCTGTATAGAGCTTGAGTGTTCTTAGCCCAGTCCAGTTTATTGTCCATGTGTTCTCCCAGGTACTTGTAGTCCTCAACAATGTCCACACTGACCCCCTGGATGGAGACAGGGGCCACTGGTGCCTTGACCCTTCGTAGGTCTACAACCAGCTCCTTAGACTTTGTCACATTGAGCTGCAGATGGTTCTGCAGCGCAATGTGTACCCCACCACATCCCTGTACTCAGACTCATCACCACCGCTGATACATCCCACCACAGCAGAGTCATCAGAAAACTTCTGAAGGTGGCAGGACTCTGTGTGGTGGCTGAAGTCCGTGGTGTAGATGGTGAAGAGGAAGGGAGAGAGGACAGTCTCCTGAGGGGCCCCAGTGTTGCTGACCACGCTGTCCGTCACACAGTGCTGCAGGCGCACATGCTGTGGTCTGCCAGTCAGTTAGTCCACAATCCAGGACACGAGGGGGGCATCCACCTGCATCGCTGCCAGCTTCTCACCCAGCAGGGCAGGCCGGATGGTGTTGAAAGCACTGGAGAAGTCAAAAAAGATGATCCTCACCGTGCATGCCGGCTTGTCCAGGTGGGGGTGGATACGGTTCAGCAGGAAGATGATAGCGTCCTCAACTCCCAGCCGGGGCTGGTAGGCGACCTGAAGAGGGTTCAAGTCCAGGAGGGGTCTGACCATGGGCCGCAGCTGTTCCAGCACTAGTCTCTCCAGGGTCTTCATTATGTGGGAGGTCAGTGCCACTGGTCTGTAGTCCTTGGAGCCACTAGGACGCGGCGTCTTCAGCACAGGAACAAGGCAAGATGTCTTCCACAGAACAGGGACCCTTTGAAGACTCAGGCTCAGGTTGAAGACATGTTGAAGGACTCCACATAGCTGGGGGGCACAGGCTTTTAGCATGCGTCACTGTTTGAAGAGGAGCAGGAACTACTTCAGGGGTTGGAATGAAAGTTAAACACTGATAAGACCACAGTGCATATCAGTATCAATAAAAGGCTTCAAAATAATATTCAGCTGTGTTGATTTTGGCAGGTTTGATGTGTGATTCTTATTTTTTCTCACACATCTTCCTGTTTGTTTCTTCTTCTGGTGCGAAGGGCAGCCCTGTGGCGTTGACGATGCCAACAGATTTCCCACACATGCTTTATTGTAATAAATGAAACTAAGAAATGTGTGTTTAGTGATGCAGGAGCAGCACAGTGATCCTTCTGTTACACCCCACCCTTAGGCGCCCATATGGGGCGAACCACACTCCACGCTGCCGACACATGTCCATCATTATCACAGGAATCCACAGTAGCTTGTTAAAATCAACTCCTGCTCGCTGCGAACCCGGCCTGATAAAGTTTGCACTTCTGAATATCAGATGCCTCTCTGGTTTTTATATTAATGATTTTCTCTCTCAACATGGTCTTAGTTTGTTATTTTTAACCGAATGTTGGCTGTCCTCCACTGCGTCTGCCATACTTTTAGAATCATCAGTTTTTTTACTTGTGTCGATAAAAGAGGAGGAGGAGTTGCCAGTATCTTCTCTAATAACTTCACACTTCTTTGTGTCACTTTGGAGACTTTTTAAGCTTTAGTTATTAAAGCTCAGCAGTCTGTAGTAACTGTGACTATCTATCGACCCCCTAACACCAACCTTTTATCTGAGGTTTCTGATTTTATGTTGTTCTTACCAGTTATAATAAGATTATGTTACTTGGTGATTTTAACTGCTGATTCTAAGGCTCTGGAAGTTTTAGACATTCTGGATCCACAACCATGGGAATACATGAAATTTGGTTATCGCAAGGGGTATCGAAACAGATCTCTGATATCACTGATGTTCCTGTCTCTGACCGTTTCTGTGTTCTTGGTAATGCTACTACGTCTGCATCACAACAGTGTCATGAGTCTGTTGTAGTAAAGCAAATGCTCGATAACTCTGCTAGGACGAGGTTTTCCGATATTATGAATACTTTTCCTCCATCGAATGTTTGCTCAGTTGATGATCTACACCAGGCCTATTCAGTTGGCGGCCCTCAGAAGCAACCTCTGAGTGGCCCAGCATACATAAATATAATATATATAATATAATAATATGGCGTCCACTCGGCAAGCCATGTACCAAACTTTTCACTGACTATCCGAGTTGTTCTGACTTGAGGGGCCGCTCGTGTGAATTTTCCCAATCGGGAACTCATTTTTCAAATTTTTTTGCCAAATCAGTGGGTGCCACTCCCACTGTACAAAATGGCTACCACCATGAGGTGATCACCACAAAACCAAACATAACAAATTACTGTGTTTACCAACACAAAAACAGTAACACTGAGCGGTGTACCATGAAGGAAGTTGGACATAACCAGGCTGTCATCCGGATTGACAAAACCTGAAACTCCAATCAGAGATAACAGGCGTCAACTTCCTTTGTTAACCAGGTTTTCTTCACCAGGCACTCGACAGAGAAACAGGTCGTTGTAATGGAGAGCTGTGAAGAATATAAAAAATTATTACAGCAAAAAGAAACACTGTTGCTGCAAATAAGGCAAGAGAGGAGTGCTGGCAGAAAATTGCTGATCTGCCTCCTGTTTATTTCTAATGTGGCAACTGCACATAATTAAACTTTAAATGCAGCAGATTTAAACATGATACTCCAGAAGTGCATTCAGGTCTGACACTGTCCCATAATGAAGGAGCAGGGAAATCACTTTGGTTTTTGTTTTTTTACTGATTAAAATTGATTAAACTGATTAATTTTCTAATCTGTGTTCTATTAGCTGCATTACCAGCAGTGCAAAACATGAGAGGAGGAAGACCGGAGGGGGGGCAGCTCCACCAGCCCTTTCTAATGAAGGTTGGCCAATGATGGAGGGGATCCAAGGGGGTGTCCAGTCTGATCCTGGTGCTGGCAGCGCCCGCCAAGTGGTTTGGTGGTAAAGTGCTTAAGGCATATTTGTAGAGGCCATCAGGTGTGAGAAGTCTTTATCTAATTTACAGTTGAAGGAGACACTATGGCGCCAGCACACCCTTGTTGACCCCCACCCAGATCAACTGTCAGAGCAAGGTGTCATGTACTCTGATCAGTGTTTGCTGCTGTGTTGAATCCACTTCATGCAGTTCTCTTAAATCATTCTTCAGGTGGAGATCTATGATGATGAGACACTGTCTGTGTACTCAGATATGCCTTTGGGGATACATTTATATGTAAATTTCAAATAATGAAGTAGCTTCGCTTGCTGATCAATTTCACAGGGAAATGTGCAGCACTCCCCTCAGCCTGTGGCCTTCAAAAAAGCAAATGGTAAGGGTTTTATATTTTATAGTAGTCCTATGTCCATCTTTTAAAGTGAGCCTTACCAAGAACGCACCTTGCTAAGTCAATCATGAACACAGTACAACATCGACATGGCTGAAAAGCCATCTCTGTTGCTTGATGAACACCTCAGTGACCTATCAACTAATACTATTTATGCATTCTGGGAACGCAGTGTTTATCGGGTAACAAGGTATTATGAGATCTTTAAGATACGATGGTGCCTGACCATTAAGAGCTTTGTAGGTGAGGAGAAGGATTTTAAATTCTAGTCTGGATATTACAGGGAGCCAGTGCAGAGAAGCTAATATTGGAGAGATATGATCTCTTTTCCTAGTTCTTGTCAGTACACGTGCCGCAGCATTCTGGATCAACTGGAGAGTCTTAAGGGACTTATTCAGGTGGGCCGATAATAAGGAATTGCAATAATCCAGCCTAGAAGTAACAAATGCATGGACTAGTTTTTCGGCATCATTGTGAGACAATATGTGCCTGATTTTTGCAAGAAGAAGTCAGTCCTTGAAGTTTGTTTCATGTGGGAGTTAAAGGATAAGTCCTGATCAAAGATAACTCCGAGGTTCCTTACGGTGCTGCTGGAGGCCAGGGCAATGCCATCTAGAGAAACTATATCTTTAGATAATGTGTCTCTGAGGTGTTTGGGGCCAAGTACAACAACTTCAGTTTTGTCAGAGTTTAACATCAGAAAGTTGCAGATCATCCAGGTTTTTATGTCCTTAAGGCATGCTTGAAGTTTAGCTAACTGGTTAGTTTCATCTGGCTTGATCGATAGATATAACTGGGTATCATCTGCATAACAATGAAAGTTTATGGAGTGTTTCCTAATAATATTGCCTAGAGGAAGCATATATGAGGTGAATAGAATCACTCTACAAACCTATTCAGTAGTTCAGTGAGAGCAAGAACAGCCTTGTGAATAGCGTATTAGCATACAGTATTCTTGCTCAGAGGGGGCATCCACCTGCATCGCTGCCAGCTTCTCACCCAGCAGGGCTGGCCGGATGGTGTTGAAAGCACTGGAGAAATCAAAAAACATGATCCTTACCGTGCTTGCCGGCTTGTCCAGGTGGGTGTAGATGCGGTTCAGCAGGAAGATGATGGCGTCCTCAACTCCCAGCCGGGGCTGGTAGGCGAACTGAAGGGGGTCCAGGAGGGGTCTGACCATGGGCCGCAGCTGTTCCAGCACTAGTCTCTCCAGGGCCTTCATTATGTGGGAGGTCAGTGCCACCGGTCTGAAGTACTTGGAGCCACTGGGACGCAGCATCTTCAGCACAGGAACGAGGCAAAATGTCTTCCACAGAACAGGGACCCTTTGAAGACTCAGGCTCAGGTTGAAGACATGTTGAAGGACTCCACATAGCTGGGGGGCACAGGCTTTTAGCACCACGGGGCAACTGCCAAAGTACAAGGTGTGTTAAGATCAGATCATCATTTATTGATCCCCCAGAGGGGAATTTCGGCTGCTACAGCAGCACAGAGACAGATATAAGTACAGATAAATATGGAAACTTCAAATAAAACAGATGCATTCTAAGTGTATAAAATAAAAACTAAGAATAGAAGCAATTCAACTCAAAACTCAAACTTACAGCATTCAGCAGTACACACACGGTACTCACAACTACTGAACACCAACTGTGTGATACCGGCTGCAGTGACAGCGGTGTCAGCAGGTTACAGCACACTTAATAAGGTACCGTCAGCTATAACACCGTACACCAGAATATTATATGATCATGTAATTATTCACATTGATTGCCATGGAATTGGCCAAACACCAATATAAAACTCACGTTCATTCACGACCTCTGCTGCTGCTGCGACTGCCTGTATCTGTACCAGGCCGGTGTTTCTATCAGAGATTTCACTGTGAGAAGTGCAGCGAGATCAGTTCTGGTATGAGTATAAATCAAACTGAACTGTCATGGTGACGTCTAGTCTCCTTTATCACGTGATGTCAGGATCAGACGACATGATATCAACCCGATATTGGTCCGAGCCGACACACGAGGGGCGTCGGGGAGGAAATGAGCATCGAGCAGGACAGCTGCTTGATTTATCCCCTGTGTGACGTGTGAATGTTTGCTGACACTGACCAATAGGAGCACAGAGAATGATGTTGGTGCTGTCAGGGCGAACAGTCAGTCCCTGACGCCTCCTCTCTCAAGGGGCTGTGATTGGTTGGGGTTCAAAGGTTGTCACGGCAAGATTTTGTGACTCTGCAGTGTGATCACCTAATCTGACTCAGGAAGAAATACCTTGTAGTCTGATTCCAGCACAAATGGGAACCTGCGTCCCAGAGAGGGGGAAGTGTACCTGGACAGCAGACTTTTCTCCAGCGGGGTAGATGGTGTACTCTCCGCTGGGTTGGCTCTTGTCTTGGCGATAGATGTCACTGCAGTCCACTGGGAGGACGGGCTGCTGGCAGCTGGTCAACAGTGGAGCAAGGAGGAGGACGACGACGGATACCAGCTGGAACAGAGGAGATTTGACTTTTTGAATCGTGTACACTGTTTTAACCGTTTGGCCTCCAGTTTCATGGCTGTGGGCAAAGTCAGCTCTGAGAGACAGAAAAGCTGGAGCTGACTGACAGTAATTATTTGTAACCATCTACGCTACTGATATCACAAACCTCTAAACTGTTCTGTGAACTATCAGTTCACAAACTTACCTTCATTGTCAGATTTCTGCTGAAACTGCTGATGGATAAAATCTGTCTGATGCTCTGAAAATACAGCAAGAAGAAATGTATCAATTGTTCAATAAGCACAGTTGAAATTTGGTGTCCAGGTTCACTCCCACAAAAATACAGGAAGCTCAACACAACAGAGGTGGAGTGACAGGAATAACTTCCCCACAAAACTGCATTAGATACTAATCTTGACAATTCTTCTATTAAATAGAATTTAGTGACGGTGTCTGCCCCCCAACCACTTAAATTAATAAAACCAAAAGTTAACAGAAGAGGAGCTGTTCATAAAAACCTAAACAAAAACGCTGAAATAGCACAACAAAACAGGAGAATTAAATGTGGAGTCTTAAACATCAGATCTCTGTCTTTTAAAGCTGTACTAGTCAACGATTTAATATCAGTGTCATATTGACTTATTCTGTCTTACTGAAACCTGGCTGGGTCATGAAGAATATGTTAGCCTAAATGAATCCACTCCGCCCAGTCATATTAATACTCATATTCCTCGAGGCACAAGCCGAGGTGGTGGAGTTACAGCCGTCTTCGACTCAAACCTATTAATCAACCCTAAACCTAAACTAAATTATAACTCTTGTTATAAGAGCCTTGTTCTTAGTCTTTCACACCCAACCTGGAAAACAAGGCAGCCAATTCTATTTGTTATAGTGTACCGCGCTCCTGGTCCTTATTCTGAATTTTTATCTGAATTCTCAGAGTTTTTATCAAGTTTAGTCCTTAAAACAGATAAAGTAATTATTGTAGGTGATTTCAATATTCATGTGGACATTGAAAATGATAGCCTCAGTACTGCGTTTATCTCATTATTAGATTCAATTGGCTTTTGTCAGAGTGTACATGAAGCCACTCACTGTTTTAACCACACCCTCGACCTTGTTCTGGTATATGGCATTGAAATTGAACATTCAATAGTCTTTCCACAGAATCCTTCTTTTTCGGACCATTATTTAATAACTTTTGAACTGCTATTGCTAGACTACATGCCATTAGGCAAAAACTCCTACTCTAGATGTCTATCTGATATTGCTGTGGCAAGATTCAAGGAAGCGATCCCAACTGCATTTAATTCAATGTTATGTCTTAATATAACAGAGGACTCCTATGCAAATTTCAGCCCCTCCCAAATTGACCATCTAGTTGATAGTGCTGCAGGCTGACTGCGAACGACACTCGATTATATCGCTCCTCTAAAAAAGAAGATAATAAAACAAAGAAGGTTAGCTCCATGGTATAACCCCCAAACCCGCAAATTAAAGCAAACATCATGAAAACTTGAAAGGAAATGGCACTCCAACAACCTGGAAGAATCTTGTTTAGTCTGGCAAGATAGTCTTACAAAAATATAGGAAGGCCCTCCGTAATGCCAGAGCAGCCTACTATTCACCATTAATAGAAGAAAATAAGAACAACCCCAGGTTTCTTTTCAGCACTGTAGCCAGGCTGACAGAGAGTCACAGCTCTATTGAGCCATGTATTCGTATAGCCCTCAGTAGTAACGACTTCATGAGCTTCTTTAATGATAAAATTATAACTATTAGAGAAAGAATTCATCAGGTCCTGCCTTCAATCGGTGCTGTCTTGTCTTCAAACATAGGAACCTTGGAAACAGCTGTAGAGCCTGATCTGTGTTTTGGCTGCTTTTGCTCCTGTCGATCTTCTTCAGCTGACTTCGATGATTAATTCATCTAAGCCATCAACCTGTCTCTTAGACCCTATTCCAACTAGGCTGCTTAAAGACGTTTTACCCTTAGTTGGCACCTCTTTACTGGATATGATCAATCTGTCTTTATTAACAGGCTACGTACCACAATCCTTTAAAGTAGCTGTAATTAAACTGCTTCTTAAAAAGCCCACTGTTGATCCTGGGGTTTTAGCCAACTATAGACCTACAGTGGTGTGAAAAAGTGCACACCACAGCATGTTTGTCACACTTAAATGTTTCAGATCATCAAACAAATTTAAATATTAGTCAAAGATAACACAAGTAAACACAAAATGCAGTTTTTAAATGAAGGTTGTTATTATTAAGGGGAAACAAAATCCAAACCTACATGGCCCTGTGTGGAAAAGTGATTGCCCCCTAAACCTAATAACTGGTTGCTCCACCCTTAGCAGCAACAACTGCAATCAAGCATTTGCGATAACTTGCAATGAGTCTTTTACAGCGCTGTGGAGGAATTTTGGCCTACTCATCTTTGCAGAATTGTTGTAATTCAGCCACATTGGAGGGTTTTCGAGCATGAACTGCATTTTTAAGGTCATGCCACAGCATCTCAATAGGATTCAGGTCAGGACTTTGACTAGGCCACTCCAAAGTCTTCATTTTGTTCTCTCTCTCTCCCTCTCTCTCAACCTCTTCCTCTCTCTCTCTCTCAACCTCTCTTTCTCTCTCTCTCTCTCTCAACCTCTCTTTCCCTCTTCCTCTCTCTCAACCTCTTCCTCTCTCTCAACCTCTCTTTCTCTCTCTCTCTCTCTCTCAACCTCTCTTTCCCTCTTCCTCTCTCTCAACCTCTTCCTCTCTCTCAACCTCTCACGCTCAACCTCTCAACATCTTCCTCTCTCTCTCTCTCTCAACACAGCCCAACAACACTGTGTAGCCACAGCAGCAGACGTTGTCCTCCAGAACTCGTCTTCTCGGGCAGCCCTCGGGCTGTGAGCCACTCTGAGCGATCTTCTCCAGCTGACCTTTTTAAAGTTACCAAAACTGAATCACCTCTATTCTAATGTAGCCTGTTGGCAGGGCTACAAGTCAGAGTGGTAGTAAGAAGCATGAATATTGCCTTACAGACTCAATTCAGGGGGAAAACATATTATCACACACGATTATCAATAAGTTCATAAAACGGTCGCATTTTGTTTTGCAGTTGACATGCAATTTTTGATATTATTGCAATTTAATACAATAAAACAAAATGTTCAAACTTTAGCTCAACGTTTTGCTAATTCAGACATTTTGGGTTAAAAAAATCACCAAAGCCTCTGAGAGAATAATATTACATACAGGTGAATTATCAGACATGCTTACCTGTGTGAACTCACCTGAACTGAAGAAACTTTGTGGCTTCACCTTCAGAGGAAACGAACTGTTGCTTCTTCTTGTATCTACAGAAGGTGTCGTCACCCAGTCGCACCTCTTAGAAAAAACAAGGATCGTGTCTGGGTGTTTGTCTTTCATCCCAAACCTCCAGGGATTCCTGTTCTTCTCCAAACAGAAATTATTAATTTCTTTCAGAATGTTAAACAGAGTTTATGTTTCTGCCAGTGGTCCTGTAATACATGATGACTGTGAATTTAGAAAACATTTCAGAAGATTTCTAACTTGTACCTGTAAAAACTACATCAGGTGGCATTAGGACCCCAGACGTTGCCCCAGCAGTTTGGAAGCAGCAGCCTCCCTTTCAGCTCGCCGGCGACACACAAAGCAAAGTTCTCTGAGAAATATTTGGGTCTGGTTGGTAAACTACTGCAGCTGCTGAGCTAAACGCTTATATGCTCGCAAGCGGGAACATGTTAGCACTAGTTAGTCACAATATATAGATCATTTACACGTAGATGCTGCATCCGGCTTGTGAGGTGCGTCTCTGCTGCCGTCATCTTGCAGCAGGTTCTGACCAGTTCACATAGAAGATGCCAGATGTTTGTGCTGCTTTTGGATGTTCGAATGAAAGAAATGCCAAAACTTAGCAACAGGGAATCAAAAGATATATTACTGGTACGATTGAGTTTTAACGCAATACAATAAATAATCCTTCTTTTAACATAATGTTACGTGACTGTCCTGATACTAAAACAAGCTAACTTATGTTACGTAAAGAAAGAAAGATGAACAAAGTAATATGACGCTGAAAATGACATTTGCAAAATCAGTTCTGTTGTTGTATTATTGTGCTAATTCTTCCTAAATTATCTCCTTTTAAGTGTTTACAGCTGTTTCATGGCGCTGAACAAAAGTAACTTAGCTGACTGTTACACTGCATCTCTGCTGATATACGCTATAAAATGAGCAAAATATGAATATTAATTAAAAACAGAAGTGTGAAGCCTGCCAGAAATGTACTTGGCAGCCATTTTACAATACAGCAAGAAAAAAGAATATACTTAGAAACTGATTATGAAGGGTAAGTCCGTCTCAAATATTATAGAAATATAACTATCTGCAAAAGATAGTATTTAGGTGTGAAAAAACGTTAACAGTCCATTTTATTTTATCCTGTGTCATTTGTAAGAAACCAAACTGGAAAATTGATGATTGTAATTGTGCATCAGACTGAAGCTGCGTGAACTTCGTCACATTACGCCTTGAACTTTGACCCTCTTGCTCAAACTAATGCTGCGCAGAGGATTGTGGGTCAGAATAGCCAGAAAGCACGCTGGCTTGTGTACTGCAAAATGTGACCAGATGCAGTCAGACATCCTGGTATTTTTGGCAAACTGCATTTGACAGACTACGTACTGGGACTCAGTGGGGCTAGCAGGCTAACAAGAGCTAACATATAACACTCAGTGGGGCTAGCATAGACGTACTGAGTGAGTGCAACTGCCTGTTGCTGTAGCTCCGTCTCGTCGTCTTACTTTTTCCAACTTTAAGCTTTCCTTTTTCTTCCAACCTTGAGTAACTTGTGTGTAAGTATAATTTCAACTACGCTCTTTATGAAAATGAGAGTACAAAGTGTTTTAGTACTTTTTTTCGCCGTGGAACTTCTCCTGCTACTCGGTCAGGGCACCGCTGCAGATGAACAGCTGATCGCGCTGAAGCCGAGTGGCATGGCGCCCAGGACTACCGATGTCCCCACTGAGATCTGGAGGAGGACACACCGAGGATGCAGAGGTGGAACGAAGCGGCGAGGGAAGAGAGAGGGGTCCAGACAA
The DNA here is from genome assembly GCF_020085105.1 of Siniperca chuatsi. Lineage (NCBI taxonomy): Eukaryota > Metazoa > Chordata > Actinopteri > Centrarchiformes > Sinipercidae > Siniperca > Siniperca chuatsi. The sequence goes on from NC_058061.1 coordinate 1,227,810, forward strand.
AAGAAACTTAAGAACAAGAGATTTAAGCCGTGTCTGCCTTCTCTCGTCATGGGCAACGTAAGATCACTGGCGAATAAAATGGACGACAGAGCTAACAGTGTTAGCTCGGAGTCAGACGGAGGTCTGTGAGTGTAGTTTGATGTGCTTCTCAGAGACACGGCTATACCAGGATATCCCGGATCATAACGTTTCCATCGACGGCTTTCAAACTGTTCGGGCCAACAGGGATCACACCGGGAGCGGTAAGCTGTCAACAACAGATGGTGGTCACGTTACTATCAAGCAGAGTATCTGTAGCCCGGACATTGAACTGTTAGCTGTGGGACTCTGGCCATACTGTCTGCCACGTGAATTCTCACATGCTATTGTTGTGGCTGTTTACATCCCCCCCTCTGCTAACCCAGCATCGGCGTGCAATGCCATTCACATCGCCATAGCACAACTACAGACTCAACACCCGAGTGCACTCATATTAATCTCGGGTGACTTCAACCATGTCAGTGTTTCAAAAACGCTAATTTCACCCAGTATGTGAGTTGTCCTACTAGAGAGGAGAGGACACTGGACCTGCTGTATGCTAACGTTAAGGACGCATACAGCTCTTCCCCCCTCCCCCCTCTGGGGAGGTCAGACCACAACCTGGTTCACCTCAAACCTTGCTATTTGCTACTGGTTAAAAGCCTCCTTTGTTTGACCAGCACGTCATGGAGTGGGTGGGAGACACTGTCCAAGATGGCATGTAGTTTGGCCAGCATCCTCCTCTCTGACACCACTGCCAGAGAGTCCAGCTCCACCCCCACAATGTCACTGGCCTTACGGATCAGTTTGTTAGCGTCCGCTACCCTCAACCTGCTGCCCCAGCATGCAACAGCAGACAGGATAGCACTGATGATGGCATCCTCAACCCCCATCCGGGGCTGGTAGGCAAACTGAAGAGGGTTCAAGTCCAGGAGGGGTCTGACCATGGGCCGCAGCTGTTCCAGCACCAGTCTCTCCAGGGTCTTCATTATGTGGGAGGTCAGTGCCACCGGTCTGTAGTCCTTGGAGCCACTGGGACGTGGCGTCTTCCACAGAACAGGGACCCTTTGAAGACTCAGGCTCAGGTTGAAGACATGTTGAAGGACTCCACATAGCTGGGGGGCACAGGCTTTTAGCATGAGTCACTGTTTGAAGAGGAGCAGGAACTACTTCAGGGGTTGCAATGAAAGTTAAACACTGATAAGACCACAGTGCATATCAGTGTCAATAAAAGGCTTCAAAATAATATTCAGCTGTGTTGATTTTGGCAGGTTTGATGTGTGATTCGTACTTTTTCTCTCCCATCTTCCTGTTTGTTTCTTCTTCTGGTGCGAAGGGCAGCCCTGTGGCATTGACGATTAAACTAAGAAATGTGTATTTAGTGATGCAGGAGCAGCACAGTGATCCTTCTGTTACACCCCACCCGTAGGCGCCCATGTGGGGGGAACCACACTCCACGCTGCCAACACATTTCGAAACATGTGATCTTGCAGAACGTCGCACCTGTCCATCGTTATCACAGGAATCCACAGTAGCTTGTTAAAATCCACTCCTGCTCGCTGCGAACACGGCCTGATAAAGTTTGCACTTCTGAATATCAGATGCCTCTCTGGTTTTCACATTAATGATTTTCTCACTCAATATCGTCTTAGTTTATTTTTAACCAAATGTTGGCTGTCCTCCACTGCGTCTGCCATACTTTCAGAATAATCAGTTTTTTTACTTGTGTCGATAAAAGAGGAGGAGGAGTTGCCAGTATCTTCTCTAATAACTTCACACTTCTTTGTGTCACTTTGGAGACTTTTAAAGCTTTGGTTATTAAAGCTCAGCAGTCTGTACTAACTGTGACTATCTATCGACCCCCTAACACCAAATTCTTATCTGAGGTTTCTGATTTTATGTTGTTCTTACCAGTTATGACAAGATTATTTTACTTGGTAATTTTAATTGCTGATTCTAAGGCTCTGGAAGTTTTAGACGTTCTGGATCCACAACCATGGGAATACATGAAATTTGGTTATCGCAAGGGGTATCGAAACAGATCTCTGATATCACCAATGTTCCTGTCTCTGACCGTTTCTGTGTTCTTGGTAATGCTACTACGTCTGCATCACAACAGCGTCATGAGTCTGTTGTAGTAAAGCAAATGTTCGATAACTCTGCTAGGACGAGGTTTTCCGATATTATGAATACTTTTCCTCCATCGAATGTTTGCTCAGTTGATGATCTACACCAGGCCTATTCAGTTGGCGGCCCTCAGAAGCAACCTCCGAGTGGCCCAGCGTACATAAATATAGTATATAATATAATATAATAATATGGCGTCCACTCGGCAAGCCATGTACCAAACTTTTCACTGACTATCCAAGTTGTTGTTCCGACTTGAGGGGCTGCTCGCGTGAATTTTCCCAATCGGGAACTCGTTTTTCAAAAAAATTCATTCATTTTCAAAAAATCAGTGGGTGCCACTCCCACTGTACAAAATGGCTACCACCATGAGGTGATCACCACAAAACCAAACATAACAAATTACTGCTTTTTATAGCCGATTTTAATCCAAAACTCTGAACATAACCTCCCCTAGAGCAGGTAGCATAAGTTACCATGGAGATCTAGCCAAAAGGTCTAAATCACCATGGAAACTTATGCTCAAAAGTTACCATGGTGATGGTCAAAAGAGAGCCACCTTCGTGACACTGAAAACTATGGCTTTAGACTCAACGTACCTCGCTAACCTATTAGTCCATTTCTATTTATCGCAGCACTTTCATATTTCCTCTTTATATTATTATTTTAGGGTGTTATATTTTAACTCTATTGTTATTACATATTTTAATTGTGCTTGTTTTAGTATCATCATTTTAGTATTTTATATTATTTTTAGAGAATGCGGTGGGCAGGTTTGGTCTTCAGGACAGTAACGCAGAAGGACAGATGGTGGTAGACTTTGCAAAAAGGATGGAAATGGCTGTAGTGAACACTTTCTTCCAGAAGAGGCAGGAACATAGGGTGACATATAAGAGCGGAGGTAGAAGCACTCAGGTGGACTACATCTTGTGTAGACGTTGTAATCTGAAAGAGACCAGTGACTGTAAAGTAGTGGTAGGGGAGAGTGTAGCTAGACAACACAGGATGGTAGTGTATAAAATGACTCTGGTGGTGAGGAAGATGAAGAGGACAAAGGCAGAGCAGAGGACGAAGTGGTGGAAGTTGAAAAAGGAAGAATGTCAAGGGGGAGCTGAGACAGACTCTGGGTGGTCAGGAAGTGCTCCCAGATGACTGGACCACTACAGCTAATGTGATCAGGGAGACAGGTAGGAGGGTACTCGGTGTGTCATCTGGAAAGAGGAAAGTGGACAAGGAGACTTGGTGGTGGAACGAGGAAGTGCAGGAGTGTATACAGAGAAAGAGGTTAGCTAAGAAGAAGTGGGACACTGAGAGGACTGTAGAGAGTAGACAGGAGTACAGGGAGATGCAGCGTAAGGTGAAGGTGGAGGTGGCAAAGGCCAAACAAAGAGCATATGAGGACTTGTATGCTAGGTTGGACACTAAAGAGTTGGTCCTGATGACATACCTGTGGAGGTATGGAAGTGTCTAGGAGAGGTGGCAGTAGAGTTTCTGACTAATTTGTTTAACAAGATCTCGGAGAGTGAGAGGATGCCCGAGGAATGGAGGAGAAGTGTACTGGTGCCAATTTTTAAGAGGGGGGGAGTCGTCAGTCTGGAGAGGGCTGTTAGCCTGAGAGCCAGTAGAGGGGGGAGTAGGACTCTCCCAGGAAGATGGAGGAGGGGGGAGCAGTGGACTCAGAGGAGCTTGAGGGCCGACAGCAGCTGAGTTAGAGGGGGGATGAGCAGGAGCCGGTGTGTCGAATCTGTTAAGGAACAGACTCAGACAGTTCGTTGGCCCTGTCCAAGCTGCCTTCAGTTCCTCTGCTGCCAGTCGGTCTGAAGCCAGTGATGGTCTTCATGCCGCTCCAGACCTCTCTCATGTTGTTCTGCTGGAGTTTCCGCTCCAGCTTCCTCCTGTACTTCTCCTTGGCCTCCCTGATTTTCACGTTCAGGTCGGCCTGGATTGCCCTCACCTCCTCCCTATTACCATCAGTAAAGGCCCTCCTCTGATTCAGGGTGTCTTTGATGTCCTTTGTTACCCACGGTTTGTTATTTGGATAACAATGGACCATCTTAGTTGGGACATTGCGGTTCACATAGAAGTTAATGTAGCCAGTAATGCAGTCAGTAAGCCCGTCAATGTCCTCTCCATGAGTCTCACAGAGTGCATCCCAGTTTGTCACCTCAAAACATTCCTGCAGTGTCTCGTAGGCCTCTTCTGACCATCTCGTCACTGTCCTTGTGGTCGCAGGCTGCCTTTTAACCAGAGGCACATAGCAGGGTTTAAGGTAAACCAGGTTGTGGTCTGACCTACTCGGGGGCTATGCATACAGCAGGTCCAGTGTCCTCTCCTCTCTAGTAGGACAACTCACATACTGGGTGAACTTAGTCAGTGTTGTTGAAACACTGACATGGTTGAAGTCACCCGAGATTAAAATGAGTGCACTCGGGTGTTGAGTCTGTAGTTGTGCTATGGCGATGTGAATGGCGTTGCACGCCAATGCCGGGTTAGCAGAGGGGGGGATGTAAACAGCCACAACAATGGCATTTGAGAATTCACGTGGCAGACAATATGGCCAGAGTCCCACAGCTAACAGTTCAATGTCCGGGCTACAGATACTGATGTTGATGGAAACGTGACCAGGGTTACACCATCTATTGTTGACCAGAACAGCAAGCCCGCCACCTTTCCGCTTACCGCTCCCGGTGTGATCCCTGTCGGCCCGAACAGTCTGAAAGCCGTCGATGGAAACGTTATGGTCCGGGATATCCTGGTGTACCCATGTCTCTGAGAACCACATCAAACTGCACTCATGGGACTCCGTCTGACTCCAGGCTAACGCCGTTAGCTCATCCATTTTATTCGCCAGCGATCTCACGTTGCCCATTACAAGAGAAGGCAGACACGGCTTAAATCTCTTATTCTTAAGTCTCTTTTGTCTGCACCCCTCTCTCTTCCCTTGCCGCTTCGTTAATGCTGTACATTAACTGAGTTTCAAAGAAGTTGATTGGTGATTTTGTGAAAAGCAGTTGAGAAAACAGCACATGGTCCATTTAGTCACTGGAGCTTTCAGTCATCTCACATCATTGTGCGCAGGTGGAGTCGGGTGTGGCTTATCTTATGTGAGAATGGATTGGTCCCTCTGTGCATTTGCATATTTGAACAGGCATCTGAGTGTGTGTGAGGAACAAGGTAATAATACAAGTAGTGTTGCATGTTTGCATTACTCACATTATTGCACATCTTACCTTAATTACTGCGTTTGTTTCTGTCTAAATGTTTTTAAATCACTTGGTCATTTTTTTAAAAAGTACTCATCATTATTTTAAAAGAAGGGCTGGATCAATGAATGAATAACTCGGTAAAAGAGTCAAATCAGATGTTTCATCCTTGTTATACAGTTTGAACAAAATCACACCTAACAGCCTTTTACAGCATTTTAATACAGTTTCATGCAGATGAATCCATTTCTAATGTATGGCTAACACATTTAAACTTTTTACCGCACAAAGACTTAGGATTTCCAGCTGTACCTGTTGCTGTTTGTCCAGCTGATACAAGACATGACACCTGAGTGTTGGAACTGATTTCATTTGCAAGAAACTCACAGGAGACAAAGTGAAGACATCACATCAGCTTTCTGCTCAGCTTCTCATTTATTGTCACCGTGCAGCAGATAAAGATTCAAGCCTCCACCAAACGTTATGTTGAAACTAGTTAGTTTGACTTTAAAGCTGAGAGTGTGTTTAGCTGCAGCCAGCGGACTGAAGGCAACATCTTAACCAGCAGAGAATCATTTCTCTTTACAGCCAGCAGCTGCTCACACACACAATCAAACTCGGACTTTTATTTTAGATGGAAATATTTACTTCAGCTGCTGACGTCCGTCTACCTTCAACTGGCTGTAACTGAACTGCAAAACTGCAAAGATTTCCTGATACTTTACTTTTCCTCTTTAAAATTGTATTGGCAGGTAATGCAGCGATTTACACACTATCAGACTCTACATATGTGTTTTCATTTAAAGATTATGGGCCCTACTTTCCTGCTGGCACAAGGCAGAAGTCAGCTGGTGGCGCTCTGTGTTTGGTCATTTCTCTGCACCAGGCAGGTGGTGCAGCTGAGGCTGACCAGGTGGTGCAATTAATATTTCATCTGTCTGCTGCTTTTAAAGATGAGAGGAGCTCATGTGATTGGTCGTTACTGAAGCTCCGCCTGACTCCACCTGCTGATTCCTCCAACTGATATAATCTGTTCAGCGTTTCTTCCGCGCTGCAGCGAGCGGCGACTGCTTGGAGCCACAGATGGTAATAAAAATGACAAATATTAGTTGGTGTTCTTGTGCTGGTGGATTGTGCTTGTGCCCAGTTTCAGGAACATACGGCCCACAGTGAGATTACATGCTTAATGAGAGAAAGAGAAAGAAATCACAAGAGATCAGCTGATATTCTGCTGTATGTTGGTCCTGGAGATTTACTGCACAGGACGGACCTTCATGCTGATGGCCTTCAGGGAGTAGTCATAGCCCTTCCAACCGCGCCACTCCACTCCAACAGCAGAGAGAGTGTTATCAGCCCCCCAACGATAAAGCCCGTTGGGGTTTGTTTGGTGACATATATTGTACCAGAACGCCCCCAGGTGTGTTTTCGCACAGTTGCCAGAATAGGAGTCCTGGTCTTTGTCGAAGGTGGAGAACTTCTGTTCGTTGTGGTAACTCAAGGAGTCTCCTGCAGAAACACATACAGAACCACAGTTAGTACATCTGCATGATCTATAAACATCAGCTGAACCTTAAAGAGCTGCAGACTTCTGTCAGACAGACTGGTGATCCCCGTTACGTTCCAGACACCTGAAGTCTCCAGCTGCTCCATCACCGTTTTACCTCACTGACACTGACTCATCCACAGACACCAGAGGTCGTCGTCATTTAAACCGTCCACACAAAGACTACCTTGGCAGCATCGTGCACCGCGGCCATGGGTGTGTACATAGTGTGTATTCCTGAGTCTCATCTGAGCAAACAGGTGAACACTCTGGTGGCAATGACGTCTCATTGAACTCAACTGCCATTTCAGTAAGTAACTAAATAACTGAACAGTTGAAACACAGACTCTAACTCACCCGCCCCTCCACTGATGAATCCAGATACATGCAGCAGATATCCAGAACTTTCTGAATCGACAGCGAATGAAGTGTACCGAGCAAACACTTTTTTCCCCTCGAAGTCCTCCATGTCGACCAGCAGCTCAGATTTTCGGTTGCGTGTCAGGTAGTGGATGTTGTCAAGACCTGAGCACGCACACACACACACACACACACACACACACTATATATACACATGTACTAACTGGGCACAGTTTGACATTTTGTACAGACGTGTAGATAATTCATTAAAACATTAAAACACTGACTTTTAGGAAGATAATTCACTGATCTAAAGACGAGTCATGAAACTTGGTCACAGTCCCATTTCTGGTTTTACACAACACAGTTTAAATGTACTTATTACGAACAGCGAGTTTCACAAAGTCACATGACTGTTAGTTTTAGTCTCTCACTGAGCCAGTACTCTCCAGACGGGCAGCCGAAACCCTTCTTGTATTGATCCCAGGGCCTGTAGAGTTCACCAAGCCGTCCATCCTCCTCTGGAACACCTGGTGGGGTGGGGGTATGGTTTATTGTGAAAGTCCAACAGGAAGTGTTCACACGGAAAATCACTTCAGTTAAAATACTCACCGTCCAACGACCTCCCTCTGACTTCATGTCACAGTACACCTACACACAAACACATTCATCAGTGAATCGCTGTTCAAACTTGTACATCAGGTTAATACTTATGAGGCTGTGTGTTATTTAATGTATTATTATATTTTATGCAACTCTCAGAGGGCTCGGCTAGAATCACCCAGAGCCAACTCCCGGGAAAGTACAAGGTGTATTAAGATCAGATCATCATTTATTGATCCCCCAGAGGCGAAATTCGACTGCTACAGCAGCACAGAGACAGATATAAGTACAGATAAATAAATTGTATATGTAATATGTCCTTAAGGCATGCTTGAAGTTTAGCTAACTGGTTAGTTTCATCTGGCTTGATCGATAGATATAACTGGGTATCATCTGCATAACAATGAAAGTTTATGGAGTGTTTCCTAATAATATTGCCTAGAGGAAGCATATATGAGGTGAATAGAATCACTCTACAAACCTATTCAGTAGTTCAGTGAGAGCAAGAACAGCCTTGTGAATAGCGTATTAGCATACAGTATTCTTGCTCAGAGGGGGCATCCACCTGCATCGCTGCCAGCTTCTCACCCAGCAGGGCTGGCCGGATGGTGTTGAAAGCACTGGAGAAATCAAAAAACATGATCCTTACCGTGCTTGCCGGCTTGTCCAGGTGGGTGTAGATGCGGTTCAGCAGGAAGATGATGGCGTCCTCAACTCCCAGCCGGGGCTGGTAGGCAAACTGAAGGGGGTCCAGGAGGGGTCTGACCATGGGTCGCAGCTGTTCCAGCACTAGTCTCTCCAGGGCCTTCATTATGTGGGAGGTCAGTGCCACCGGTCTGAAGTACTTGGAGCCACTGGGACGCAGCATCTTCAGCACAGGAACGAGGCAAAATGTCTTCCACAGAACAGGGACCCTTTGAAGACTCAGGCTCAGGTTGAAGACATGTTGAAGGACTCCACATAGCTGGGGGGCACAGGCTTTTAGCACCACGGGGCAACTGCCAAAGTACAAGGTGTGTTAAGATCAGATCATCATTTATTGATCCCCCAGAGGGGAATTTCGGCTGCTACAGCAGCACAGAGACAGATAAATATGGAAACTTCAAATAAAACAGATGCATTCTAAGTGTATAAAATAAAAACTAAGAATAGAAGCAATTCAACTCAAAACTCAAACTTACAGCCTTCAGCAGTACACACACGGTACCCACAACTACTGAACACCAACTGTGTGATACCGGCTGCAGTGACAGCGGTGTCAGCAGGTTACAGAACACTTCAGAGTAATAAGGTACCGTCAGCTCTAACAGCGTACACCAGAATATTATATGATCATGTAATTATTCACACTGATTGAGTCTGAATTGTCCTGCGAGGGACGGGCCATGGAATTGGCCAAACACCAATATAAAACTATCAGGTTCATTCACGACCTCTGCTGCTGCTGCGACTGCCTGTATCTGTACCAGGCCGGTGTTTCTATCAGAGATTTCACTGTGAGAAGTGCAGCGAGATCACTTCTGGTATGAATATAAATCAAACTGAACTGTCATGGTGACGACTAGTCTCCTTTGTCACGTGATGTCAGGATCAGACGACATGATATCAACCCGATATTGGTCGAGCCGACACACACGAGGGGCGCGTCGGGGAGGAAATGAGCATCGAGCAGGACAGCTGCTTGATTTATCCCCTGTGTGACGTGTGAATGTTTGCTGACACTGACCAACAGGAGCACAGAGCGCGGACTGATGTTGGTGCTGTCAGGGCGAACAGTCAGTCCCTGACGCCTCCTCTCTCAAGGGGCTGTGATTGGTTGGGGTTCAAAGGTTGTCACGGCAAGATTTTGTGACTCTGCAGTGTGATCACCTAATCTGACTCAGGAAGAAATACCTTGTAGTCTGATTCCAGCACAAATGGGAACCTGCGTCCCAGAGAGGGGGAAGTGTACCTGGACAGCAGACTTTTCTCCAGCGGGGTAGATGGTGTACTCTCCGCTGGGTCGGCTCTTGTCTTGGCGATAGATGTCACTGCAGTCCACTGGGAGGACGGGCTTCTGGCAGCTGGTCAACAGTGGAGCCAGGAGGAGGAGGACGACGGATACCAGCTGGAACAGAGGAGATTTGACTTACACACTGTTTTAACCGATCATGTTTGTATCCGATCACCTATGCATTGTTTTGAACTGTGAATTAGAGGCTGCTAGTACTGAATTATCCCGCTCTAAGTACACACGCGTCCTTAATGAGCATAGTGCCTCAAAAGTCTGTACACTGTTCAATTGTCCTGGCAGTGTGTTTCCCGATTCCTCCAACACCAATGATTTTGTTGATTCTTTTAACTACCTGTGTTCTTCAACCTTAGATCTCATAGCTCCTCTGAAAAATAGACCAAACCCAAAGACTAGAAAACAGCCATGGTTAAATGACAGTATTCAAAGCTGTAGAAGGAAATGCAGAAGAGCAGAACGCAGATGGAAGAAATCAGGTCTCCAGGTCCACTTTGTGGCCATGAAAGAGTTATTACTCCTTTATAATAGGATGGTGAAGGATGCAAGAACATGCCATTTCTCTGCACTTATTTCGGCCCATCAGCACAACCCCAGATTCCTATTTAAGACTGTGGATCAGTTAGTTAACCCAGCCTCTCCTTGTGCCCCTGCTGATTGTGATGCTGATTGTTAAAAGTTTCTTTTGTTAATAAGATCTGATATCACCCCCAATCCTGCCTTTTTAGATGCGGATCACACACTCAGGGATTAGTTGAACAGTTTTTTTGCTGTTACGCTGCCTGAACTCGCAGACATCATGTTTCTTATGAGAGTGTCCTCCAGCCCTCTGGACAAAATCCCAACTAGGTTTTTATTGGAAGTTATGGATTGTATTGCGCCCCTATTACAAATTATTTTCAACAGCTCGCTGTCTACTGGCTGCGTCCCAGATTACTTTAAAACAGCTTGTGTCCAGCCAGTCCTAAAAAAACCACCCACCCTCCTGGAAAACTATCGTCCGATCTCCAACCTGCCTTTTATCTCCAAGATTCTTGGAAAACTTGTATCTAAGCAGCTTCTTGCTGCTGTGGAAAACAATAATACCTTTGAAAAGTTCCAATCTGGCTTTCGTCAACACCACAGCACTGAGACAGCCCTTCTCAAAGTCACTAATGACCTTTTAAGGAATGCAGACGCAGACATGGTATTTCTTTTCATTGCTATGCGGATGACACGCAGTTGTACCTCCCTGTCAAGCCCACTGACCTCAGTACGCTGAGTTCTCTGCAGGACTGAAATCCTTGTTATTGGGCCCCAACACATCACTAAACAAATACTGCCATCTACTGGTGACCTGTCACAACATATCAAGCCTGTTGCAAGAAATCTTGGTGTCCTGTTTGATAGCAATTTATGTTTTGAGCAACATATCACTAAGCTTGTCCAATCATGTTTTTATTACCTCAGAAACATTGCATCTATTTTAAATCTTAGTGATGCAGAAACTGTTGTACATGCTTTTATCTCCTCACGCCTTGATTACTGTAACAGCCTGTTCACTTGTCTTAATCAAAAAACTGTGAAACGACTGCAGACTGTACAGAACTCAGCTGCTCGGCTGTAAACCAGGACCAAGAAGTACGACCACATAACACCTGTTTTAGCCTCTTTACATTGGCTCCCTGTTTGTTTTAGGATTGATTTTAAGATCTTTTGATTACTTTTAAGGCTCTTCATGGCTCCAGACTACAGTGAGGAAAATAAGTATTTGAACACCCTGCTATTTTGCAAGTTCTCCCACTTAGAAATCATGGAGGGGTCTGAAATTGTCATCGTAGGTGCATGTCCACTGTGAGAGACATAATCTAAAAAAAAAATAAATTCAGAAATCACAATGTATGATTTTTAACTATTTATTTGTATGATACAGCTGCAAATAAGTATTTGAACACCTGTCTATCAGCTAGAATTCTGACCCTCAAAGACCTGTTAGTCTGCCTTTAAAATGTCCACCTCCACTCCATTTATTGTCCGAAATTAGATGCACCTGTTTGAGGTCGTTAGCTGCATAAAGACACCTGTCCACCCCATACAATCAGTAAGAATCCAACTACTAACATGGCCAAGACCAAAGAGCTGTCCAAGCTGACACTAGAGACAAAATTGTACACCTCCACAAGGCTGGAAAGGGCTACGGGGAAATTGCCAAGCAACTTGGTGGAAAGAGGTCCACTGTGGGAGCAATCATTAGAAAATGGAAGAAGCTAAACAGGACTGTCAATCTCCCTCGGACTGGGGCTCCATGCAAGATCTCACCTCGTGGGGTCTCAATGATCCTAAGAAAGGTGAGAAATCAGCCCAGAACTACACGGGAGGAGCTGGTCAATGACCTGAAAAGAGCTGGGACCACCGTTTCCAAGGTTACTGTTGGTAATACACTAAGACGTCATGGTTTGAAATCATGCATGGCACGGAAGGTTCCCCTGCTTAAACCAGCACATGTCCAGGCCTGTCTTAAGTTTGCCAATGACCATTTGGATGATCCAGAGTCATGGGAGAAAGTCATGTGGTCAGATGAGAACAAAATAGAACTTTTTGGTCATAATTCCACTAAACGTTTCTTTCTGAGTACCATCCCAAGAACACCATCCCTACTGTGAAGCATGGGGGTGGTAGCATCATGCTTTGGGGGTGTTTTTCTGCACATGGGACAGGGCGACTGCACTGTATTAAGGAGAGGATGACCGGGGCCATGTATTGCGAGATTTTGGGGAACAACCTCCTTCCCTCAGTTAGAGCACTGAAGATGGGTCGAGGCTGGGTCCTCCAACATGACAATGACCCGAAGCACACAGCCAGGATAACCAAGGAGTGGCTCTGAGAGAAGCATATCAAGGTTCTGGCGTGGCCTAGCCAGTCTCCAGACCTAAACCCAATAGAGAATCTTTGGAGGGAGCTCAAACTCCGTGTTTCTCAGTGACAGGCCAGAAACCTGAATGATCTAGAGTAGATCTGTGTGGAGGAGTGGGCCAAAATCCCTCCTGCAGTGTGTGCAAACCTGGTGGAAAAACTACAGGAAACGTTTGACCTCTGTAATTGCAAACAAAGGCTACTGTACCAAATATTAACATTGATTTTCTCAGGTGTTCAAATACTTGTTTGCAGCTGTATCATACAAATAAATAGTTAAAAAATCATACATTGTGATTTCTGGATTTTTTTTTTTAGATTATGTCTCTCACAGTGGACATGCACCTACTATGACAATTTCAGACCCCTCCATGATTTCTAAGTGGGAGAACTTGCAAAATAGCAGGGTGTTCAAATACTTATTTTCCTCTCTGTATATTTTAGACCATGTTATCCCTTATGAACCTTCAATTAGTCTGAGATCTTCGGGCAGGGGTCTCCTGTCTGTTCCTGAGTCCAGCATGGAAACTAAGGGGGACAGAGCTTTTGCCATCAGGGCCCCGAGGATCTGGAACAACCTGCCCGAAGGCATCAGGCTGTCTGAGTCAGTGTCTTCTTTTAAGTCTCTTCTCAAAACACATTTTTATCGGAAAGCATATCCTGATTTTACCTGAACTGGCTGTTTATTTTATTGCTTTTGTGTATTTTATTTCTTTATATTTCATCATTCACTGTGGTGTTTTATTTCTCTTGTTGTGAAGCACTTTATACTTTGTTTTTATAAGTGCTCTATAAATAAAGTTTTATTATTATTATTAGTATTAACCGTTTGGCCTCCAGTTTCATGGCTGTGGGCAAAGTCAGCTCTGAGAGACAGAAAAGCTGGAGCTGACTGACAGTAATTATCTGTAACCATCTACGCTACTGATATCACAAACCTCTAAACTGTTCTGTGAACTATCAGTTCACAAACTTACCTTCATTGTCAGATTTCTGCTGAAACTGCTGATGGATAAAATCTGTCTGATGCTCTGAAAATACAGCAAGAAGAAATGTAACAATTGTTCAGTAAACTCACATGAACAGATTATTATGTGAATGCAGAATGAGCACAGTTGAAATTTGGTGTCCAGGTTCACAAAAATACAGGAAGCTCAACACAACAGAGGCGGAGTGACAGGAATAACTTCCCCCACAAAACTACATTAGATGCTAATCTTGACAATTCTTCTATTAAATAGAATTTACTAGAGTTCAAGGTCTTTCTGTGATTTTAAATCATCATTTCGTGACTCTTGTCCAAAGATTTTAGATTATTAGAATCACCTCTCAGTAATAATCAAACACAATTCAACAGTATCACAAACTACAGCTTCCAAAATGACCATAAAGTTGAATGAACAAAAGTTAAAGTTAAAGTTACCAAAACTGAATCACCTCTAATCTAATGTAGCCTGTTGGCAGGACTACAAGTCAGAGTGGTAGTAAGAAGCACGAATATTGCCTTACAGACTGAATTCAAGGGGAAAAAATATTATCACACACGATTATCAATAAGTTCATAAAACGGTCGCATTTTGTTTTGCAGTTGACATGCAATTTTTAATATTATTGCAATTTAATACAATGAAACAAAATGTTCAAACTTTAGCTCAACATTTTGCTAATTCAGACATTTTGGGTTAAAAAAAATCACCAAAGCCTCTGAGAGAATAATATTACACACAGGTGAATTATCAGACATGCTTACCTGTGTGAACTCACCTGAACTGAAGAGACTTTGTGGCTTCACCTTCAGAGGAAACAAACTGCTGCTTCTTCTTATATCTACAGAAGGTGTCGTCACCCAGTCGCACCTCTTAGAAAAAACAAGGATCGTGTCTGGGTGTTTGTCTTTCATCCCAAACCTCCAGGGATTCCTGTTCTTCTCCAAACAGGAATAATTAATTTCTTTCTTTCAGAATATTAAACAGTGTTTATGTTTCTGCCAGTGGTCCTGTAGTACATGATGACTGTGAATTAAAGAAAACATTTCAGAAGATTTCTAACTTGTACCTGTAAAAACTACATCAGGTGGCATTAGGACCCCAGACGTTGCCCCAGCAGTTTGGAAGCAGCAGCCTCCCTTTCAGCTCGCCGGCGACACACAAAGCAAAGTTCTCTGAGAAATATTTGGGTCTGGTTGGTAAACTACTGCAGCTGCTGAGCTAAACGCTTATATGCTCGCAGGCAGGAACATGTTAGCACTAGTTAGTCACAATATGTAGATCATTTACACGTAGATGCTGCATCCGGCTTGTGAGGTGCGTCTCTGCTGCCGCCATCTTGCAGCAGGTTCTGACCAGTTCACATAGAAAATGCCAGATGTTTGTGCTGCTTTTGGAAGTTCAAATGCCTACAAGCCGGGGCTGCAGAAGTCAAAAAACATGATCCTCACCGTGCTTGCCGGCTTGTCCAGGTGGGTGTAGATGCAGTTCAGCAGGAAGATGATTGCATCCTCAACTTCCAGTCGGGGGTGGTAGGCGAACTGAAGGGAGTCCAGGAGGGGTTTAACCATGGGCCTTCCAGGGTCTTCATTATGATGGGGGGTCAGTGCCACCGGTCTGTAGTCCTTGGAACCACTGGGACGTGGCGTCTTCAGCACAGGAACGAGGCAAGATGTCTTCTACAGAACAGGGACCCTTTGAAGACTCAAGCCCTGCAGCCTTGTTTGAGTAGAGTTTCATCAGCTGTCCTCTCACCTGGCCACAGCAGAGGTTACAGGCGTGGGAGGGGGGGAGTCGTCAGTCTGGAGAGGGCCATTAGCCTGAGAGCCAGTTGAGGAGGGAGTAGGACTCTCTCAGGCAGATGGAGGAGGGGGAGTAGGACTCAACACCCTGTACAACATTCAATAGTGTTATTAATGTTGTACAGTCTGCAGCAGAGAGTGAATGACTGTCGGTTTTAAGACAAAAAGAAGAAAAATCTATCTACCAGCTACAGAGACGGAGGATCCACAGCATCATTCAGACTTTCTGGGCAGACATGTTGTTTTTTAAAGCTCCGTAGAGCTGCAGAGGTGGTGATACTTGTGGGTTCAGAACTTAATGTAACGTTTAAACAGTCAGTGGTTCAGAACAACCAGAGACACTTTCACTTTACACCATTTCATCCAGCGGCTGCTCAGTTTTCTCTGCTACTAAAATCTAGAATAGAATTTAAAATCCTTCTCCTCACCTACAAAGCTCTTAATGGTCAGGCACCATCGTATCTTAAAGAGCTCATAATACCTTATTACCTGACTAGAGACTAGAGACTAGAGACACTGCGCTCCCAGGATGCAGGGTTACTTGTGGTTCCTAGAGTCTCCAAAAGTAGACCGGGAGCCAGAGCCTTCAGTTATCAAGCTCCTCTCCTGTGGAATCAGGTCCCAGTTTGGGTTCAGGAGGCAGACACCATCTCTACATTTAAGAGTAAGCTTAAGACTTTCCTCTTTGATAAAGCTTATAGTTAGGGCTGGCTTGGGTGAGCCCTGAACCATCCCTTAGTTATGCTGCTATAGGCCTAGACTGCCGGGAGACTTCCCATGATGCACCTCTTTCTTCTCTCCTCCTCTCCCTCTCCATCTGTGTGCATTTTTATCCCATTACTGCATGTTACTAACTCGACATCTTCTCTCTCCCGTGGTTCTGTGCTTTCTCGTTTCTCTCCTCTCTCCTTCAGTCGCTTTCAGCAGGTATTTCTGCCTCCAGAGCTGCAGAGTCTGGATCTGTGGTTGTGGGCCACCTGCTGCCCCCGTGTTCCTGCAGAGTCTGGATCTGTGGTTGTGGGCCGCCTGCTGCCCCCGTGTTCCTGCAGAGTCTGGATCTGTGGTTGTGGGCCACCTGCTGCCCCCGTGTTCCTGCAGAGTCTGGATCTGTGGTTGTGGGCCGCCTGCTGCCCCCGTGTTCCTGCTCGACAACTGCTGCTACAGTTGTTGTTATTGGCTCTGTCACTGATGCTGACATTATTACTCCTATAGCTGTCATTCCTATTATTATTAATGTATTAATATTATCACTAACATTACATCATTATATTATATTACTATTTTAAAAATTCTAGGTGGTGTTTGCATTGTGGCCCCCCCCCCAAACCCCTCTCTTTCACACGGCAGCGGCGGATGGCCGCCCACCATTGAGTCTGGTTCTGCTCGAGGTTTCTGCCTCTTAAAGGAAGTTTTTTCTTGCCAATGTCGCCAAGTTCTTGCTCATGGTGGGATTTGCTGGGTCTCTGTAAATAATATTCTAAAGAGTACGGTCTAGACCTGCTCTATAGTAAAAGTGCAATGAGAGAGTCTGGAGAGGGCCGTTAACCTGACAGCCAGTTTAAACAACGTTAACGTTTAAACAGTCAGTGGTTCAGAACAACCAGAGACACTTTACACCATTTCATCCAGCAGCTGCTCAGTTTTCTCTGCTACTAACCTACAACAAGTAATAAAAGAAGAGTTAACTGATGGAACAAATTTGAATTTGAACACAGTACAACATCGACATGGCTGAAAAGCCATCTCTGTTGCTTGATGAACACCTCAGTGACCTATCAACTAATACTATTTATGCATTCTGGGAATGCAGTGTTTATCGGGTAATAAGGTATTATGAGATCTTTAAGATACGATGGTGCCTGACCATTAAGAGCTTTGTAGGTGAGGAGAAGGATTTTAAATTCTAGTCTGGATTTTACAGGGAGCCAGTGCAGAGAAGCTAATATTGGAGAGATATGATCTCTTTTCCTGGTTCTTGTCAGTACACGTGCCGCAGTATTCTGGATCAACTGGAGAGTCTTAAGGGACTTATTCGGGCAGGCTGATAATAAGGAATTGCAATAATCCAGCCTAGAAGTAACAAATGCATGGACTAGTTTTTCGGCATCATTGTGAGACAGGATGTGCTTGATTTTTGCAACGTTACGTAGGTGAAAGAAGGCAGTCCATGAAGTTTGTTTCATGTGGGAGTTAAAGGATAAATCCCGATCCAAGATAACTCCAAGGTTCCTTACGGTGGTGCTGTGCTGTATATTACTGACAAATGTACAAAGTCTACTGTGCAGCACCTGCATGCAATGTGCATATGTGCCACCAATCACCTGACAAAAATGATTACCAAATATTTTACCTGAACATTGATGTTGTGAAGGACTTTCTATTCACAAAATCGCCCTTGTTCCCCTCAGGCTCCAGTGATGGTATGTGGGTCCAATCCATGGACCTATGACCCCGGCATTGGCAAATGGCCAGGAAACACTACAAACCTATTCAGTAGTTCAGTGAGAGCAAGATCAGCCTTGTGAATAGCGTATTAGCATACAGTATTCTTGCTCAGATTTTCTACATCACCAACTGAATGCATGTTGGTTCCTGTGCCAAAAAACCCCACAACACAATGCACAGTGTTCGCTACTGTTACTGCACGGCTTTGTTCGGTGGCATTACCGACTTCTATAAATCATCCAGAAAAGCAAACGGATCACTGCGGTCTCTAAACACTCTCCCTCCGAAGTGAACCTCGTACAGTTCTGGCACCTATAGGTCCACGGGATTTTGCAAGAATGGTGATGCCATTTCCAAAGGAGTTGATTAGTGAAAGGACGGCGCTTTTTATAGCCGATTTTAATCCGAAACTCTGAACATAACCTCCTCTAGAGCAGGTAGCATAAGTTACCATGGTGATCTAGCCAGGTCAAAAGAGAGCCACCTTCGTGACACTGAAAACTCTGGCTTTAGACTCAACGTACCTCGCTAACCTATTAGTCCAGTTCCATTTATCGCATCACTTTCATATTTCCTCTTTATATTATTATTTTAGGGTGTTATATTTTAACTCTATTGTTATTACATATTTTAATTGTGTCTGTTTTAGTATCATCATTTTAGTATTTTATATGCACTTCCATTTATTTTGCACTTTTATCTGTTTTATATCCAAGAGTTTGTTCTTTTATTGGTTTTCTATCTGCTTTATGTGAGATCATCTCGTATATTTGCATCTTATTTGTTTATATCTAATATGTGGTTGTTTCCTCTACTTAAATTTCACCTGCCTTATATTATTTCTTTTGTCCATTTTCCTTATTCATACATGAACTGATATCTTTTATTTTGCACTTCCATCTGTTTATGTACGGGGTCAGTGCTGCTGACATATGCGCTCTCATATTCCTAATTTTTTCTTTGCTTACGCTTGAAAAGCGCTATATAAATAAAGTTATAATAATAATAATGATCTGTAGAGTGACTACACCCCAAACCCAAAACAAGATAACCCAACTAATTTGCTACAATGAAATACACAACAGCAGTAACACACAAGTGACCACACCAAAACGTGGACTGCAACAACCACAACACACAGTGGTCACCCTGGACTCAACGACCACAAACAATGTTTCCAACTTACACGTCAGCAGCAAACAAGTGACCCAACAGATGTGGAGTTACTGCACACACAAGTATTTACCACCAAACACAAGTATTGTCATCTCACAGAAAGTTGCTGGGAATCAAGCTGTAGAGGCAAGAAATGAGTCAGTCTGTCTGAAGAGGAGCAGGAACTACTTCAGGGGGTTTAATGAAAGTTAAACACTAAGATCACAGTGCGTATCAGTCAATAAAACTCTTGAAACTGACATACAGCCGTAACACCACCTTTACATAAATACTTGATGGTCCGCCTGCCTCTGAATTAAAGCGACTTTCTGCAGAAAGAGTTGTGGTTTCCTCTGCCGGCTGCGTTTACTGTTAAAAGGCCCGTTGTGAGATGCTTAGTGAGAGAAAGAAATCACGAGAGCTGATATTCTGCTGAACGTTGGTCCTGGAGAACTACTGCACTGCACGACTCTTCATGCTGACGACCTTCAGTTAAATGAAGTATAAAAGAACCTAACAGTACCAGAGCTGCAAGGTCGCTGTCATCGCAGTGTTTGAGCTCCTCTGAACAAACTTCAACAATCAGTCAGTTTTCTTCTGTTGCAGCACAACTTTATACTTTATTCTGATTAGAAACACATATTTTACATCTTCCACAGCATTTATTGTTTGAACAATCATTTCTGTCACACACTAACAGGAGTGCAGCTCACACATTTCTCTGCATGAAATAAAGTTGTGCTGTGTATTAGGCGGACATGTTTTCTGCAGCAGTGAAACAGATCTGAGGTCAGTGAGGGAGTGATGATGAACAGGTGAACAGAGATCAGTCCTCCTCTGCTGCGCACCAGGAAGTAAACCAGACTTCAGTCGGAGTTATTATATACACTAAACATCTACTTCACAATACTCTTTAAATGTACATGTGAACGGTACTTTAGTTGTGTATTTCCATTTTATGCTACTTTATACTTCTACTGCACCACATCTCAGAGGGAAATATTGGACTTTTTACTTTTAAAAAAAGATTCAGATTCAGATTATTAATCCAAAATATATATTAAACTAATAAATGATGTATTATTACAGATGAAGCCGCCCAGCAGAATATAAAGTGATTAAAATCAGCTCCACCTTCAGCAGCTGCAACATTAAAGTGATGAACACATTAATGCATCAATAATTACAATCCAGTGATATATATTATTCTGCATTATGAGCACTTTAAGTACATTTTGATGCTGATACTTTTGTATTTTGAATGAAGGGCTTTTACCTGTAACAGAGTATTTCTACACTGTGCTGTTACCAGAAACAGTTTTAACAGTTTCACATGGTTTTCACCACGGCCCCGCCCCCTTCAGGTGCCCAGCGGCAGGTCCCGAGTCTGTTCGGTCGCATGGGAGAAGTGAACGCGAGCACAGATTGTGACCAGTCTTTCCGAGCCACTCATCTTCCGAACACTCTGACACTAAAATGGCGTTTTCCAGACGGACAAATGAGGAGAAAATGGACTTTGACCGAGACCCGTCTCAACCAGACAGACAATCTAAATCTAACTTGTCTGTGAAACCATGAATTAAAGGTTGTAAAAATCTGAAATAAAACTATTATATTTATTATTATTTAACTGGGGAGACCACGCCCACTTAGGAGACAGGAAGTAAATACCATTTCATGCCATTGGCGCCGCCTGTATCTTTGTTATAGAGTATCTTTGGTATTTCTACTTTAAGAGCTCTGATGCTAATCAATGACTAATTATCAGTACGATGATGCGGATAATTAATTATTAACTTTATTTGCGTTCTTCACTAAACCAGCTGATTTTTACTTTGTCTGAATTCTGATTTATCAACTTGGACTAAAACATCTTTTAACCCAAATATGTAATATAATTTAGATTTTATTGCGAACATAACTTGGAATAACGAGCTTGTTAAAACAATAATGTCACAGAAACAAATCAACAATGAGTTTTTCCACCTGACTTGAACTTTTATATCAGAGTTGGACTCTTTGAATTTGAGCAACTTCGATAAAGTTTTTAGAATATTAGAAATTTGCTTTTTCAATCTGAATCTGAGAATCGACAACAGCTGAGAAACTGCTGGACGTTTCAAACCACCCCCGCTCTGCTGAAAGTCAGATATTTAAATTCCAGCCTTTATGCTAAGCTAACCAGCTGCAGCTTCATATTTACTGTGCGGACATGAGAGGGGAACGTCTGAACATCTGACTCTCAGACAGAAGAAGTTTCAGTTCTTGCAGCGACGGCGTTGTGATGGATTATATTTACAGACTGAACTTCTTTCTGCTGTTTGAGCACGACAGGTTCAACACAGCCGACGTCACTCGAACGCAACGCGAGGGCAGATGTTTGCACAACTGGTACAGTTCAGATTAAAGGGGGGGGGGGAAATGTCAAATATGACCTTCAGTGAAGTTGCATGTGTTCGACTGTTTCAGTGAAAGAAACAAGAGGAGGTACAGTTGTTTGTCCTGCAGCGAGTGAATGACCTCAAGGCTGAATTAGCCTGAACACACACACACACACACACACACACACACACACAGACTGTATTGGTGGATAAGATGGGTGTCACCAGTCAGGGTGTGTGTGTGTGTGTGTGTGTGTGTGTGTGTTCAGGCATTATGTGACTCGCCCACCACGTCGCTGTCACACACACACACACACACACTGGTGACGCCCATCTTATCCACCAATACAGTCTGTGTGTGTGTGTGTGTGTGTGTGTGTGTGTGTTCAGGCATTATGTGACTCGCCCACACGTCGCTGTCACACACACACACACACACACTGGTGACGCCCATCTTATCCACCAATGTGTGTGTGTGTGTGTGTGTGTGTGTGTGTGTGTGAGACAGCGACGTGGTGGGCGAGTCACGTAGTTACAGAGCAAGAAGAGAGAATCTGTCGATCCTCCGGAGGTCAGGTGACCAGCGTTGGGAGGAAGTAAAAACACTCTGTTACAGGTTACCACGGTGACGGTTAGCACGAGGCCGCTACGACTGCTGCCACAGAGGAGAGGGCGTTTCTGGGTCCTGTCATGATTAACGCGCCAAAACAACAGCAGAGCATTATGGGATTTGTACTATTAGCGGTGCATGCGCTGTATAAAACCGGCGGGCCAGCTCTCAGTTTGACACCTGTGGTTTAAGGTGTCTGTGATTTTGGTTTAAATTAGAAATCTGACATTTTTCGGTGCAATGATATTTTATGGATTTTTTTATTCAGTATTCAGGCAAATTAATGGATTTTGGGTCATAAACTTGTACTTTATAAGAACATTAATCTTTCAATTATTGTTAATCGTGTGCAACTTAAGGGATAAATGAATGGATTCTGATATATTAAGGGATTTTCTTAATGGATTAAAGGGCAAATAAACGTACAACATTACAGGTGCCCCTTAATTTGCATCTTAGAAAAAAAAACCTTTTCGATTAAGGTGCAAATTGGGGGGTTTCCGAATGTATTGTTTGTTAATGGATAAGTAAATAAATCTGAACAGTCTGAGCGGCAAAAACCTCTTAAAATGGACCAAATAGCCGAGCATAAAGCACCCCTGAATTAATTTAAAAATGAAACGGCCCCTTTACGGTATAAATTAAAAGGCTTTCATGTCATTTGCTCAATTTAAAAGTAGTTTTTAACCCTTAAAAAGCCCCTAAACTGTGCAGATAATCCATTAATATATTCCAATAACTTTGTACTTTAACTGCCTGTATTTAGCATTTAAAGCAGCAGATAATCTAATAAAACAGTACATTACAATGTAGTTTTAAGCCGATATATTAATGTACTTTTATAACTAACTCACTGGTGTATAAACAGTTTAACACAGTTGTAATTATTTATATTAAATATTTCACATTTTATATGAATATGAAGAATTAAATATATTTGCATGTATTATATTTAGTGTAGTTAACATTGATTTATTCTGTTATTACTGAAGTATATTTGCTGATAAATATAACCAGTTAGGGACGTTTCATCAGAAAAACACATTAGAAACGTTCTTATCTGCTTGAAACTACATTGTGTTTAGAAATGTTATTAAATTATTTGCTGCTTAGAAAGTAAAGTCCATTTTCCCTTTAAAATCCCATTAAAAACCTTAATAACATCATCATTAATGGGTGAGTCAGTGGGATTTAAGTCTAATGGTGTCTGAAATGATAGTGCGACACGTCTGACGGCCGAGGAGGAGGAGGAGGAGCAGCAGGAGGAGGAGGTCCGAGATGAAGGAGGAGGGTCGGCGGTCAGTCGGTCTCCGTGAGGCCGCAGCGCCTCCTGAACTCCTGCCCTCGTTCATGGATCCATTTATTGGACACTGCAGACAGAGAAGATGAACACATGATGAGTTCAGGGGTCGGACTGAAAGGCAGGAACATTTAGACACGCTCTTTTCATCAGATTTATAAAAACCGCGAGCCGCGGGTGAGAGGCTTCATAGAGACACACAGAGACCACGAAGTGGACTGTGATTTATAGCCCAATGAGTCGCAGAACATTAAAAAACATAAACACCTGTTTGTCTTGCACGTCTGAAAGCTCGCCAAAACGTTACCGCAGACCATCAGAGCAGGAAACCAGAACCAGAACCAGAAACACTTCATTGATCCCCGAGGGGAAACTCTTTCATTACGGCTGCTCGCCGTCACGTCAGAGCACACAGGAAGTACTAAGCAAATCAGAATATAATCCACTATAATACAGGTCAGATAGATTGAGTACAAAGTGGATTTACAGGTTGATAAGTGTGTACGGTATAATAATGATAATACAATGTAATAATATAAGTAATAATGAGTCCTGTCAAGTTAAGTGAAGCTTATTAAGATGATTATGAGACGATGGATGGAGGATATAACGGTGGAAAACATGGAGGAGGAGTCAAACTGTAAATACAAACGTGTTTGTTGGTGTGGAAGTAAATAACGGTATTGTGGAAGACCTTCATGGGTGAAGAAAGTCTGATGTTGTGCTTGACGTGCCGTTGACCGGAGAAACCTCGGTGCCCCTCAGATTAGGAACGTTTCATGCGGCAGCATGTCCGGAGCTACAGATAAGAGGGGCCTCGGATGATAGCGACCTCAGACACCCTCTGACAGTGACTCGTGGTTACCCAAAGGTGGTTTGTGGTGTATTAAACTCAAGTTTTACACATCAGGTCGTTCTTTTAAACCGTTTAACTGACTTTACAGAACGATTACTGTATCGTGAGATATACCACCCCTATACTGATGGGCAGTTTAATCTGTAATAATACATCTTCATTTATTAGTTGATTTGTTCCTGCAGCTGTCGGATAAATGGAGTGGAGCAGGAACTGGAAATACTCAAGTAAAGTACCTCAAAGCTGTGCTTTAGTACTGAGCTGCCTTCCAGCACTGATGGTGAAACAGAGTGCAGATCATTAATAACTCACAAATGATTTAAAGTTCAGATGTTTGATTTGACATTTTACAGAACGCGACTGATGAACTCGAGTCAGCGTCCCGCAGCTGTTCGCCTCCTCCAACCAGCCGAGCTGCAGTTTCCATCCACGTCAGTCCAGACTCGTATATGCAGTGAAGACTTGGAAGAATTTAAATTCAATGCGTCTGATTCCAGCGAATCTACGCTGTTGAACTGAGGGATGAAGGACGATCACAGGCTGAACATGTAAAGATGGATTCTTGCAGTTCAGCTGCACAACACGAGCTGCTTTTGTTTCCTCCTGGCGTTTTTTAGATGAGCTGCAGGTGGAACTCACTCAGGGGGTCGCGGTTAGCTCGGCGCGCTGCGATTCGTTGTTTGCGGTCACGTGATTCCGATGACGCTCGAGATTCAGGACGAGGCAGGAAGTGAAAGGCAGAACGGACGAGACGGAGGAAAGCCCGCACTGTGTTGGCTACTGATTACTCTTTGTGTCGTCCCGGTCAACATGTGTGAAATCTGGAGTCGCCCGGTTCATTCTTAAATTACGGCTAAAAGCCTATTTAGAGGTCACAGTGACCTTTGACCTTTGGGTCAAAAGTGTCGCCGATTCAGCGTCCGACCAGCTGTGGAACCCGTCACAGTCTCCCCTTCTGTTCCTGAAGTATGGTGGTGGATAAAGGCCAAAAAGGCGTTTTTCCAGGACATTATGATGTCACAGCGAAGTTGACCTTTGACCTTTTTGGTAAATCACTGCATCGTTGTATCCCATCAAACATCTGTGTGAAATTTTGTCATAATTATCACATCAGTTCTTGAGTTATGGCCAAAAACGTGCTTGTCCAGGTAACTTTGAGGTCACAGTGACCTTTGACCTTTGGGTCAAAAGTGTCACCAATTCAGCGTCCGACCAGCTGTGGAACATGATCATCATTTCTTGAATTATGGCCAAAAACCGGTCACAGTGACCTTTGACCTTCAAACCCTCCTCAGTTCAGTTATATATATATATATAACTGAAGTTCTCTCGCTGCACTCGTCCTGTAGAGCAGGTCGGGGCGGCGCTCTCGACAATATTCCACGTTCACGAGAACCGGACGGACGGGAAACACGATGTCGCCGGCGCGGAGGCATGACAACACCTGCAGGTATCTGCAGATGCTGTGTTCGCTGGTCTGAGGTCTGTGAGGCGACACACTCTCACAGTTTGTGGGAAATGCTGTATGTTTGGTTTCTGTGCGTGCGCATCATTCTCACACACACACACACACACACACACACCTGGCCGCAGGTGTGCTTGCAGATGTGAACTCACCCCACTTGTTGCCGACTAGAACGGGACAGGCAGCGTGTCGGGTCCGATAGTCTCCTTCTCCACTGGGGTACAGGTTGTACCAGAACACCGCCGTCCCCTGCAGACACACGGCAACACAACAGACCGTTTAACCACGTGAACGCTTGTCTCTCTGGCTTTCTGCGGACGAATGAAGAACGAGGATCTACCAGCACGGCTCATAACGTCCGATACCCCCCCGCCGGGAGCCGGACGCAGACCGGGAGTCAGCGGAAACTTTAGAGGAACTACCGTGCAATCCCAAAAGTTACTCCACAAATTAATAATCCACTGATTCAGTTCTCAGGTGAAACAGTTCAAACAGTTTAGAAACGTCTGAGCAGACCGTCATCATCATCATCATCATCACGTAGGTGACGAGGAACAGCGTCACAGTTCAGCACGCGCTGACAGACTGAGTTATGAACTCTTGACCCCGTCAGGACCGGCCTGTCAGCGGAGGTTAATCAGTAAGGGAGCTGCAGTGAAGCCAACTGTACCTTTTTGGGCCAGACCGAAGCTCCTACGTCGGTGAAGACTGTGGCGCCACCTGCCTGTACGTCACTCATCTGCACGAAGGAGGACACGGATTAACACTTTCAGTCCCCTCAGAGTCTCTACCAGCTTCCAACGGTGCACAGTTTCTTCACAACAACAACAACCAGGACTGTTCGAAGTGAACAGCCGTGGATTATACGAACATGCAGAAATTAAAAAAAAGGCATTTTATTAGAAATGAAGGTCTCATTACAGAACAGTGACGTCTGGGAGGTTTGTGGTGAAGCTGATGAATAATGATGATGAAGTAAAACAACAGAGATTTACTTGGATGAAAGGGGGAAACCACCATCAGTCTATACGGGACTGACGGAGATAATGAGAGACGCAGTGTGATGGTTACTGACGTAAAGCAGCCAGGTGGCGATTCTGTTTCCCGTCCCCAGCTCTTCAAAAGCATCCGGTTCGTCTTTCTGAAAAATCACAACAAAACAGTGGCGATCACAGCGGCCTGCACCCGTGACAGCACCTCTACACGGAGGTGCTACTGCTTTTACTGAAGTACAAGGCCTGAGCACTTCCTGGTGCCTGGAACCGTCGTTCCTGCTGCTGCAAGCGAAGCGTTTATTTACCCGTCCGAAGTCGAAGTGAGGTTCGTACTGTCCTCCGACACCGTAGTTAGCCACCTGCATCCGCATGCACACACAAAAAGGAAGAAGCAGTTTAGGAAATGTAACCAAAAGCCAAGATTGAAACACATATGCAAATGAAAGCGTGGCTCTGAACATCTGGTTTATCTGGAAGCTAAAGACCTTCAGCGTCAGCGCTGAGAGCGGCCGGTCGTCCTCTGGACGTCTGCAGATTCAGACCGTTAATGTTGAAATGACTCGACTGGACTGGAAATATTCTGCAGTTCGTTTAAGTTTGTAAAGTTTGTCTCAAAGCCGTGGAAAACACTCTGTTTCTGTCGCTGACGATGGAGGCGTGCTCGGGTCTCTACGAGTTCACGTGTCTCTGTTTGACTCATACCAACCAGGTGAGGTTTACCTGCAGGTCCTCAGCTGTGGAGACGTCCAGGCCCGTGAGGTCCTCGATCCTCTGGTTGATCCTGTCCACCACCGGGTGTTCAAACGCTGTGAGCCAAGCACTGGGAGAGAGGAGAGTAGAGGAGGAGGAGGAGAAGAGGAGGAAGAGGAGGAGGAGAGAGGAGGAGGGGGAGAGAGGAGGAGGAGGAGGAGGAGAGAGGAGAGGAGGAGGAGGAGGAGGAGGAGGAGGAGGAGGAGGAGGAGAGGAGGAGGAGAGGAGAGAGGAGGAGGAGGAGGAGGAGGAGGAGGAGGGGAGGAGGAGAGGAGGAGGAGGAGGAGAGGAGGAGGAGGAGGAGGAAGAGGAGGAGGAGGAGGAGGAGGAGGGAGGAGGAGGAGGAGGGGGGGGAGAGGGGGAGGAGGAGGAGGAGGGGGAGGAGGGGGGAGGGGGAGAGGAGGAGGAGAAAGAGGAGGAGAAAGAGAGGAGGAGGAGGAGAGGTTTCTTTGGTTTTCAAAATCCCTTTATTTAACAGATCTCTGTCACAAAAACACACAAACGTGATTCTCTGATCAAAAATGTACAATCAGCTCTCAGAGGAGGAGGAGGAGGAGGAGGAGGAGGAGAGGAGGGAGGAGGAGAGAGGAGGAGGAGGAGGAGGAGGAGGAGGAGGAGGAGAGAGGAGGAGAGAGGAGGAGGGAGGAGGAGGAGGAGGAGGAGGAGAGGAGAGGAGGAGGAGGAGGAGGAGGAGAGAGGAGGAGGAGGAGGAGGAGGAGGAGGAGGGGGAGAGGAGGAGAGAGAGGAGGAGGAGGAGAGAGTAGAGGAGGAGGAGGAGGAGGAGGAGGAGGGGGAGGCGGAGGAGGAGGAGGAGAGAGGAGGAGAGAGAGAGAGGAGGAGGAGGAGGAGGAGGAGGGAGGAGGAGGAGGAGGGAGGAGAGAGTAGAGGAGGAGGAGAGAGTAGAGGAGGAGGAGGAGGAGGGAGGAGGAGGAGGAGGAGGAGGAGGAGTAGAGAGAGAGGAGGAGAGAGAGAGGAGGGAGGAGGAGGAGGAGGAGGAGGGAGAGGAGGAGAGGAGAGAGAGAGGAGGAGGAGAGAGGAGGAGGAGGAGGAGGAGGAGGAGGAGGAGGAGAGGAGAGAGAGGAGAGAGTAGAGGAGGAGAGAGAGAGGAGGAGGAGGAGGAGGAGGAGGAGGAGAGGGGCGGAGGAGAGGAGGAGAGAGGAGAGGAGGAGGAGGAGGAGGAGGAGGGAGGGGGAGGAGGAGGAGGAGGAGGAGGAGGAGGAGGAGGAGGAGGAGGGAGAGGAGGAGGAGGAGGGGGAGGGAGGAGGAGGAGGAGGAGGAGGAGGAGGAGAGAGGAGGAGGAGGAGGAGGAGGAGGGGGAGGAGGGAGGAGGAGGGGAGGAGGAGGAGGAGGAGGAGAGAAGGAGGAGGAGGAGGAGGGAGAGAGGGGGAGGAGGAGGAGAAAGAGGAGGAGAGGAGGAGGAGGAGGAGAGGAGGGAGGAGAGAGGTTTTCAAAATCCCTTTATTTAACAGATCTCTGTCACAAAAGACACAAACGTGATTCTCTGATCAAAATGTACAATCAGCTCTCAGAGGAGGAGGAGGAGGAGGAGGAGGAGGAGGAGAGAGAGAGGAGGAGGAGGAGGAGGAGAGGAGGAGGAGGAGAGAGAGGAGAGGAGAGAGGAGGAGGAGGAGGAGGAGGAGGAGGAGGAGAGAGGAGAGAGGAGGAGGAGTAGAGGAGGAGGAGAGGAGGAGAGAGGAGGAGGAGGAGGAGGGAGAGGAGGAGAGAGGAGAGGAGGAGGAGGAGAGGAGGAGGAGGAGGAGGAGGAGGAGGAGGAGGAGGAGAGGAGGAGGAGGAGGAGAGAGAGTAGAGAGAGGAGGAGGAGGAGAGAGGAGGAGAGGAGGAGGAGGAGGAGGAGAGAGTAGAGGAGGAGGAGGAGGAGGAGGAGGAGGAGGAGAGGAGGAGGAGGAGGGGGAGAGAGAGAGGAGGAGGAGGAGGAGGAGGAGGAGGAGGGGAGGAGGAGGGGGAGAGGAGGAGGAGAGGAGGAGGAGGAGAGGAGGAGGAGAGGAGGAGGAGGAGGAGGAGGAGGAGGAGGAGAGGAGGAGGAGAGGAGAGAGAGAGGAGGAGAGAGAGGAGGAGGAGGAGGAGAGGAGGAGGAGAGAGGAGGAGGGAGGAGAGGGAGGAGGAGGAGGAGGAGGAGAGGGGAGAGGAGGAGGAGGGGGGGAGAGGAGGAGGAGGAGGAGGAGGAGGAGGAGGAGGAGGAGAGAGGAGGAGAGAGGGAGGAGGAGGGGAGAGGAGGGAGAGGAGAGGAGAGAGGAGAGGAGAGAGGAGGAGGAGGAGGAGAGGAGGAGGAGAGAGGAGGAGGGAGGAGGAGAGAGGAGAGGAGGAGGAGGAGGGGAGGGGAGGAGGAGGGAGAGGAGGAGGAGGGGAGAGGAGGAGGAGGAGAGAGGAGGAGAGAGAGAGGAGAGAGAGAGAGGAGGGGGAGAGGGAGGAGAGAGAGAGGAGAGAGGAGAGTAGAGGAGGAGGAGAGAGAGAGAGGAGGAGAGAGGAGGAGGAGGAGGAGAGAGGAGGAGGAGGAGGAGGGGGAGGAGGAGGAGGAGGAGGGGGGAGAGGGGGAGGGGAGGAGGGGGGGAGAGGAGGAAGAGAGAGGAGGAGGAGGAGGAGGAGGAAGAGGAGGAGGAGGAGGAGAGAGAGGAGAGGAGAGAGAGGAGGAGGAGGAGGAGGAGGAGGAGGAGAGAGGAGGAGGAGGAGAGAGTAGAGGAGGAGAGAGTAGAGGAGGAGGAGGAGGAGGAGAGAGAGGAGGAGGAGGAGGAGAGAGTAGAGGAGGAGGAGGAGGAGGAGGAGAGGAGGAGGAGGAGAGGAGGAGGAGGAGGAGGAGGAGGAGGAGAGAGTAGAGGAGGAGGAGGGGGGGGGGAGAGGAGGAGAGAGTAGAGGAGGAGGAGGGGGGGAGAGGAGGAGAGAGTAGAGGAGGAGGAGGAGGAGAGAGAAGAGGAGGAGGAGGAGGAGAGAGTAGAGGAGGAGGAGGAGAGAGTAGAGGAGGAGGAGAGAGAGAGAGGAGGAGGAGGAGGGGGAGAGAGAGGAGAGAGTAGAGGAGGAGGAGAGAGAGAGAGGAGGAGGAGGAGGAGGAGGAGGAGGGGGCGGAGAGGGAGAGGAGAGAGAGAGGAGGAGGAGGAGGAGAGAGAGTAGAGGAGGAGGAGGAGAGAGAGAGAGAGAGAGGAGGAGGAGGAGGAGGAGGAGGAGGAGAGAGAGAGGAGGAGGAGGAGGAGGAGGAAGAGGAGGAGGAAGAGGAGGAGGAGAGGGGGAGAGAGGAGGAGAGGAGGAGGGGGAGGGAGAGGAGGAGGAGGAGGGGGAGAGGAGGAAGAGGAGGAGGACAGAGGAGGAGGAGAGAGGAGGAGGAGGGGGGAGAGGAGGAGGAGGAGGGGGAGAGGGGGAGGGGAGGAGGGGGAGAGGAGGAGGAAGAGGAGGAGGACAGAGGAGGAGGAAGAGGAGGAGAGAGGAGGAGGAGGGGGGGAGGGAGGGAGAGGAGAGGAGAGAGGAGAGTAGAGGAGGAGGAGGAGAAGAGGAGGAGAGAGGAGAGGAGAGAGGGGGGAGAGGAGGAGGAGGAGGGGGGGAGGGGGAGGAGGAGGGGGAGAGAGGAGGGAGAGGAGGAGGAGGAGGAGGAGAGAGAGGAGGAGAGAGGAGGAGGAGGGGGAGAGGGAGGGAGAGGAGAGAGGAGAGAGGAGGAGAGGGAGAGGAGGAGGAGGAGAGGAGGAGGAGGAGAGGAGGAGAGAGAGAGAGGAGAGGAGGGAGGAGGAGGAGGAGGAGGAGGAGAGGAGAGGAGGAGGGGGAGGAGAGAGGAGGAGAGAGAGAGGAGGAGGAGGAGGGGGAGGAGAGAGAGAGAGGAGAGGAGGGAGGAGGGAGGAGGAGAGAGAGGGGAGGAGGAGGAGGAGGAGGAGGAGGAGAGAGAGAGGAGGGGAGGAGGAGGAGAGAGGAGGGGAGGAGGAGAGAGAGGAGAGGAGGAGGAGGAGGGAGAGGAGAGAGAGAGAGGAGGAGGAGAGAGGGAGGAGAGGAGGAGAGAGGAGGGAGGAGGAGGAGGGGGAGGAGGAGAGGAGAGAGAGAGGAGGAGGAGGGAGGAGAGAGAGAGGAGGAGGAGGAGGAGGAGAGGAGAGGAGGAGAGGAGGAGAGAGGAGGAGGAGAGGGGAGAGAGGGGAGGAGGAGGAGGAGAGGAGGAGAGAGGAGGAGGAGGAGGAGGAGAGGAGAGGAGGAGGAGGAGGAGGGAGAGGGAGGAGAGGAGGAGGGGAGAGAGGAGAGAGGAGGAGGAGGAGGAGGAGGAGGAGAGAGGAGGAGGAGGAGGAGAGGAGGAGGGAGAGAGGAGGAGGGAGAGGAGAGGGGGGAGGGGGAGGAGGAGAGGAGGAGAGGAGGAGGAGAGGAGGAGGAAGAGGAGGAGAGAGGGAGGAGGAGGGGAGGAGGGAGGGAGAGGAGAGGAGAGAGGAGAGTAGAGGAGGAGGAGGAGAAGAGGAGGAGGAGGAGGAGGAGAGAGGGAGGAGAGGAGGAGGGAGGAGGGGGAGAGAGGGGAGAGGAGGAGGGGGAGAGGAGGAGGAGAGAGGAGGAGGAGGAGGAGAGGAGAGAGGAGAGGAGAGGAGGAGGAGAGGAGGGAGGAGAGAGAGAGGAGAGAGGAGAGAGGAGGAGGAGAGGAGAGAGGAGGAGGAGGGAGGAGAGGAGGAGGAGGGGAGAGGAGGAGAGAGGGAGAGGAGGAGAGAGGAGGAGAGAGAGGGAGGAGAGGAGGAGAGAGGGAGGAGGAGGAGAGAGGAGAGAGGAGGAGGAGGAGAGAGGAGAGGAGAGAGGAGAGAGGAGGAGGAGGGAGGAGGAGAGGAGGAGGAGGAGGAGGAGGAGGAGGAGGAGAGGAGGAGAGAGGAGAGGAGGAGGAGAGGAGGAGAGAGGAGAGAGGAGGAAGGAGGGAGGAGAGAGAGAGAGGAGGAGGAGGAGGAGGGAGAGGAGGAGGAGGAGGAGGAGAGAGAGGAGGAGGAGGGAGGAGAGAGTAGAGGAGAGGAGGAGGAGGAGGAGAGGAGAGGAGAGGAGGAGGAGGAGGAGGAGGAGGAGAGAGGAGAGAGGGAGGGAGAGGAGGAGGAGAGGGAGAGGAGGAGAGAGAGAGGGGAGAGAGGAGGAGAGAGAGAGGAGGAGGAGGGGAGAGAGGAGGAGGAGGAGGAGGAGGGAGAGAGAGGAGTAGAGGGGAGAGAGGAGGAGGAGAGGAGAGAGGAGAGGAGGAGGAGAGAGGAGGAGGAGGAGGAGAGGAGAGAGGAGGAGGGGAGAGGGGAGAGGAGGAGGAGGGAGGGAGGGAGGAGGAGGAGAGAGAGAGAGGAGGAGGAGGAGAGGAGGAGGAGGAGGAGAGAGGGAGGAGGAGGAGGAGGAGAGAGAGGAGGAGGAGGAGGGAGGAGGAGGAGGAGGAGGGAGAGGAGGAGAGGGGAGAGGGAGGAGAGGAGAGAGAGGAGAGAGAGAGGAGAGAGAGAGAGGAGAGAGGAGGAGGAGGAGGGGGAGGGAGGAGGAGGAGAGGAGGGAGGAGGAGGAGGGGAGGAGGAGGAGGGAGAGAGAGGAGGAAGAGGAGGAGGAGGACAGAGGAGAGAGGAGAGGAGGAGAGAGGAGGAGGAGGGGGAGAGGGAGGAGAGGAGAGGAGAGGAGGAGAGAGAGGAGGAGGAGGAGGGAGAGAGGAGAGGAGGAGGAGGGGGAGGAGGGGAGGGAGGAGGAGGAGGAGGAGGGAGAGAGAGAGGGAGGAGAGGGAGGAGGAGGAGGAGAGAGGAGGAGAGGGGAGAGAGGAGGGAGAGGAGGGAGGAGGGAGAGAGGAGGAGAGAGGAGGAGGAGGAGGAGGAGGAGGAGAGGGAGAGAGAGGAGGAGAGAGAGGAGGAGAGGAGGAGGAGGAGAGGAGGAGGAGGAGGGAGGGGGGAGGAGGAGGAGGAGGAGGGAGAGGAGGAGGAGGAGGAGGGAGAGGAGGAGGAGAGAGGGAGGAGGAGAGGGAGGAAGAGAGAGGAGGAGAGAGGAGGAGGAGGAGAGAGAGGAGGAGAGGAGGAGGAGGAGGAGGAGAGAGGAGGAGGAGGAGGAGAGAGGAGAGGAGGAGAGAGGAGAGGAGGAGGAGGAGGAGGGAGGAGGAGGAGAGAGAGAGAGGAGGGGAGGAGGAGAGAGAGGAGAGGAGAGAGAGAGGAGGAGGAGGAGAGGAGAGGAGAGGAGAGAGGAGGAGAGAGAGAGAGGAGGAGGAGGGAGGAGGAGAGGAGGAGAGAGAGGAGAGGAGAGGAGGAGGAGAGAGAGGGAGAGGAGGAGGGAGAGGAGAGGAGGAGGAGAGAGGAGAGGAGGAGGAGAGAGGAGAGAGGGAGGGGAGAGGAGGGAGAGAGAGGAGGAGGAGGAGGAGAGAGAGGGAGGAGGGAGAGGAGGAGGAGGAGGGAGGAGGAGGGAGGAGAGGGAGGAGGAGGAGAGGGAGGAGAGAGGGAGGAGGGAGGAGGAGGAGAGGGAGGAGGAGGAGAGGAGGAGGAGGAGGAGGGGAGGAGGAGGAGGAGGGAGGAGAGAGGAGGAGGAGGGAGGAGGGAGGAGGGAGGAGGAGAGAGAGAGAGAGGAGAGGGAGGAGGAGAGAGAGGGAGGAGGAGGAGGAGGAGGAGAGAGAGGAGAGGAGGAGGAGGAGGAGGAGGAGAGAGGAGGAGGAGGAGGAGGAGAGGAGAGGGAGAGAGAGAGAGAGAGGAGGAGAGAGGAGAGGAGGAGGGAGGAGGAGGGAGAGAGGAGAGAGGGAGGGAGGAGGAGAGAGAGGGAGAGAGAGGAGAGGAGGAGAGGAGGAGGAGAGAGGAGAGGAGGAGGAGAGGAGGAGAGAGAGGAGGAGGAGGAGGAGAGGAGAGAGGAGGGAGGAGAGAGGGAGAGGGAGGGAGGAGGGAGGAGGGAGAGAGGAGAGGAGGAGGAGGAGAGAGAAGAGAGGAGGAGAGAGGGAGGGGAGAGGAGAGAGAGAGGAGGAGGAGGAGGAGGAGGGAGGAGAGAGGAGGGAGGGAGGAGGAGAGGGGAGGAGGAGAGAGGAGAGAGAGGTGGAGGAGGAGGAGGAGGAGGAGGAGGAGAGAGAGAGGAGGAGAGGAGGAGGAGGAGGAGAGGTTTCTTTGGAAAATCCCTTTATTTAACAGATCTCTGTCACAAAAACACACAAACGTGATTCTCTGATCAAAAATGTACAATCAGCTTACTCAGAGGAGGAGGAGGAGGAGGGGGGGGGGAGAGGAGGAAGAGAGAGGAGGAGGAGGCGGAGGGGGAGAGAGGAGGAGGAGGAGGGGGAGAGGAGGAGAGAGTAGAGGAGGAGGAGGAGGGGGAGAGAGAGGAGAGAGTAGAGGAGGAGGAGGAGGAGAGAGTAGAGGAGGAGGAGGAGGAGGAGGGGGGAGAGGAGGAGAGAGTAGAGGAGGAGGAGGAGGAGGAGGAGGAGGAGGGGGGCGGAGAGGAGGAGAGAGTAGAGGAGGAGGAGGAGGAGGGGGGGGAGAGGAGGAGAGAGTAGAGGAGGAGGAGGAGGAGGAGGGAGAGAGGAGGAGGAGGAGGAGGGGGGAGAGGAGGAGAGAGTAGAGGAGGAGGAGGAGGGGGAGAGGAGGAGAGAGTAGAGGAGGAGGAGGAGGAGAGAGAGAGGAGGAGGAGGAGAGAGGGGAGAGAGGAGAGAGGAGGAGAGAGGAGGAGGAGGAGGAGGAGGAGGAGGGGGCGGAGAGGAGGAGAGAGAGAGGAGGGAGGAGGAGGAGGAGAGGAGGAGAGAGAGAGAGGAGGAGAGGAGGAGGAGGGGGAGAGGAGGAGAGAGAGGAGAGAGGAGAGAGGGAGGGGGAGGAGGAGGAGAGGAGGAGGACAGAGGGAGGAGGAAGAGGAGGAGAGAGGAGGAGGAGGGGGAGAGGGAGGGAGAGGAGAGGAGAGAGGAGAGTAGAGGAGGAGGGAGGAGAAGAGGAGAGAGAGAGGAGAGAGGAGGGAGGAGAGGAGGAGGAGGAGAGAGAGGGGAGGAGGAGGAGGAGGAAGAGGAGGGGAGAGAGGGAGGAGGAGAGAGAGGAGGAGGAGGAGGAGGAGAGAGAGAGGAGGAGGAGAGAGTAGAGGAGGAGGAGGAGGAGGAGGAGGAGAGAGAGAGGAGGGGAGGAGAGGAGAGAGAGAGGAGGAGGAGAGAGTAGAGGAGGAGAGAGAGAGGAGGAGGAGAGAGAGGAGAGAGGAGGGAGAGAGGAGGAGGAGGAGGAGGAGGAGAGGAGAGAGGAGAGGAGGAGGAGGAGAGAGAGAGGGGAGAGGAGGAGGAGGAGGAGGAGGAGAGAGGAGAGAGGAGAGAGGGAGGAGGAGGAGGAGGAGGAGGAGGAGGAGGAGGAGGAGGAGGAGGAGGGGGAGGAGGAGGAGAGGAGGAGGAGAGAGGGAGGAGGAGAGGAGGAGAGGGAGGAGGAGGAGGAGGAGGAGGGAGAGGAGGAGAGAGGAGAGGAGGAGGAGAGGAGGGAGAGAGGGAGAGGAGGAGGAGGAGGAGGAGGAGGAGGGAGGAGAGGAGGAGAGAGGAGAGGAGGAGGAGGAGGAGAGAGAGGAGGAGGAGGAGGAGGGAGGAGGAGGAGGAGAGAGGAGGGGGAGGAGAGGGAGGAGGAGAGAGAGAGAGGAGGAGGAGAGGAGGAGGAGAGAGGAGAGGAGGGTAGAGGAGGAGGGGAGAGAGGAGGAGGAGGGAGGGGAGAGGAGGAGGAGGAGAGAGAGAGGAGGGAGAGAGGAGAGGAGGAGAGAGAGAGAGGAGGAGGAGGAGGAGGAGGAGAGGAGAGAGGAGAGGAGGGAGAGGAGGAGGAGGAGAGAGGGAGGAGGAGGAGGAGGAGGAGAGAGAGAGGAGGAGAGAGTAGAGGAGGAGGAGGAGGGAGAGGAGGAGGAGGAGAGAGTAGAGGAGGAGGAGAGAGGAGGAGGAGAAGAGGTTTTTTGGTTTTCAAAGAGAGGGGATTTAAGGAGATCTCTGTCACAAGGAGAGGACACAAATGAGGATTCTCTGATCAAAATGTAGAATCAGAGAGGAGGAGAGAGGAGGAGGAGGAGGAGGAGGAGGGGGAGAGAGGAGAAGAGAGGAGAGAGGAGGAGGAGGAGGAGGAGGAGGGAGGAGAGGAGGAGAGAGGAGGGAGGAGGAGGAGAGAGGAGAGGAGGAGAGTAGAGGAGGAGGAGGAGGAGAGAGAGGGGAGAGGAGGAGAGAGGAGAGGAGGAGGAGGAGGAGGGAGAGAGTAGAGGAGGAGGAGGGGAGGGAGGAGGGGAGGAGGGAGGAGGAGGAGGAGGAGGAGGAGGAGGGAGGAGGAGGAGGAGGAGGGAGGTTTTTTTGGAGAGGAGGAGAGAGTAGAGGAGTAGGAGGAGGAGGGGGAGAGGAGGAGAGAGGAGGAGGAGAGAGGAGGAGGAGGGGAGAGGGGAGAGGAGGAGGAGGAGGGGGGGAGAGGAGGAGAGAGTAGAGGAGGAGGAGGAGGGGGAGAGGAGGAGAGAGAGAGGAGGAGGAGGAGGGAGAGAGTAGAGGAGGAGGAGAGGAGGAGGGGGAGAGGAGAGGAGAGAGTAGAAGAGGAGAGAGAGAGGAGGAGGAGGAGAAGAGGAGGAGAGGAGGAGGAGGAGGGAGGAGAGGAGGAGGAGGAGGAGGGGAGAGAGGAGGAGGGAGGGGGAGAGGGGAGGGGAGGAGAGGGGGAAGAGGAGGAGAGAGAGAGGAGGAGGAGGAGGAGGAAGAGGAGGAGGAGGAGGAGGAGGAGGAGGAGAGAGAGAGGAGGAGGAGGAGGAGGAGGAGGAGGAGGAGAGGAGGAGGAGGAGGAGAGGAGGAGGAGGAGAGGAGGAGAGGAGAGGAGGAGAGGAGGAGGAGGGGAGGAGGGAGGAGGGAGGAGGAGAGAGAGGGGGAGAAGAGAGGAGGAGGAGGAGGAGGAGGAGGAGGAGGAGGAGGAGGAGGAGGAGGAGGAGGAGGAGAAGAGAGGAGGAGAGGAGGAGGAGGAGAGGAGGAGGAGGAGGAGGAGGAGGAGGAGAGGAGGGAGAGGAGAGGAGGAGGAGGAGGAGGAGAGGGAGGAGGAGGAGGAGGAGGAGGAGGAGGAGGAGGGAGAGAGGAGGAGGAGGAGGAGGAGGAGAGAGAGTAGAGGAGGAGGAGGAGGAGGAGGAGGAGGAGGGAGGAGGAGGAGGAGGAGGAGGAGGAGGAGGAGAGGAGGAGGGAGAGGAGGAGGAGAGAGGAGGAGGAGGAGGAGGAGGAGGAGGAGGAGGAGAGGAGAGAGGAGTAGAGGAGAGAGGAGGAGAGGAGGAGGAGGAGGAGGAGAGAGGAGGGAGGAGGAGGAGGAGGAGGAGGAGGAGGAGGAGGGAGGAGGAGGAGGAGAGAGAGGAGGAGGAGGAGGAGGAGGAGGAGGAGAGAGTAGAGGAGGAGGAGGAGGAGGAGAGGAGGAGAGGAGGAGAGGAGGAGGAGGAGGAGGAGGAGGAGAGAGGAGGAGGAGGAGGAGGAGGAGGAGGAGAGGAGGGAGGAGGAGGAGGAGGAGGAGGAGAGAGGAGAGAGAGAGGAGAGGAGAGGAGGAGGAGGAGGAGGAGAGAGGAGAGGAGAGAGGAGGAGAGAGGAGGAGGGAGGAGGAGGAGGAGGAGGAGGAGGGGAGAGGAGGAGGAGGAGGAGGAGGAGGAGGAGGAGGAGAGGAGGAGGAGGAGGAGGAGGAGAGGAGGAGGAGGAGGAGGAGGAGGAGGAGGAGGAGGAGGAGGAGTGAGGAGGAGGAGGAGGGAGAGAGGAGGAGGAGGAGGAGGAGAGAGGAGGAGGAGGGAGGGAGGAGAGAGAGGAGAGGAGGAGGAGGAGGAGGAGGAGGAGGAGAGGAGGAGAGAGGAGGAGGAGGAGGAGGAGGAGGAGAGAGGAGGAGGAGAGAGAGGAGGAGGAGGAGGAGGAGGAGGAGGGAGAGAGGAGAGGAGGAGGAGGAGGAGGAGAGAGAGAGGAGGAGGAGAGGAGAGAGAGGAGGAGGAGGAGGAGGAGGAGAGGAGGAGAGAGAGGAGAGGAGGAGGAGGAGGAGGAGGAGAGGAGGAGGAGAGAGGAGGAGGAGGGGAGGAGAGGAGAGAGAGAGGAGGAGGAGGAGAGAGGAGGAGAGGAGGAGGAGGAGGAGGAGGGAGGAGGAGGAGAGAGGAGAGAGGAGGAGGAGGAGGAGGAGGAGGAGGAGGAGGAGGAGGAGGGAGGAGTAGAGGAGGAGGACGAGGAGGAGGAGGAGGAGGAGGGAGAGGAGGAGTAGAGGAGGAGGAGAGGAGGAGAGAGGAGGAGAGGAGGAGGAGAGGAGGAGGAGGAGGAGGAGGAGGAGAGAGGAGGAGGAGGAGGAGGAGGAGGAGGAGGAGGAGGAGGAGAGGAGAGGAGAGGAGGAGGACGAGGAGGAGAGAGGAGGAGGAGGAGAGGAGGAGGAGGAGGAGAGAGGAGAGAGAGAGGAGGAGGAGGAGGAGGAGGAAGAGGAGGGAGAGTAGAGGAGGAGGACGAGGAGGGAGAGGAGGAGTAGAGGAGGAGGAGTAGAGAGGAGGAGGAGGAGAGGAGAGGAGGAGAGAGGAGAGAGAGGAGGAGGAGGAGGAGGAGGAGGAGGGAGGGAGGAGGAGGAGGGAGAGGAGGAGTAGAGGAGGAGGAGGAGAGTAGAGGAGAGGAAGAGGAGGAGGAGGAGGAGGAGGCTGTCTCACTGTGCGTCAGGACACTTAAACAGGTTCATGCTGAAGAGTTTGTGAGCAGGAGAAAGGAGACGCAGAGAAAACGTGTGACTTTAACTTTTAACTCATTAAAACAGTTTCGACACAAACTGAAAACCGCCACGAAGGGAGCGTTTCCCGCAGGCCGCCACGCCGCCACGCGTCCTCCCCACGGGAACGGACTGGGCCGTTCAGACGGAGCGGGCCGTCTGATGTAACGACGGAGTGACCCCCCACACACACACACACGATGAAAGATCCAGACCTGCCCCTCCACCATTTTTATTACAGAGTTTATTCGTGTCCCTGCTGCCAGCTGC
This sequence comes from Siniperca chuatsi, assembly GCF_020085105.1. Classification (NCBI taxonomy): domain Eukaryota; kingdom Metazoa; phylum Chordata; class Actinopteri; order Centrarchiformes; family Sinipercidae; genus Siniperca; species Siniperca chuatsi. Next base: position 1,267,167 of record NC_058061.1, read on the forward strand.
CTGTGAGCGCGAGAGACGAGCCCCGCCCCGCAGGTCATCACACAAGGCTTTCAGTTATAAACTCATGAGGTTTTATCATAACGCTTCAGCCGGGCGCTGCTCGCGGGAGCAACGAGCGACCCCCGCCTCCCGTCTGTCCCCGTTAGCTTTAGCTTGGTGTAGCTAATAAACTGGCAACCTGACAACTACACTGTAGTGTTATAAACCATTTATTACATGTCGATTTTAACAGCTGATGTTTGGAGGCCCGGGGAGGCGAACACAGCTGAAACAGTATTTTATATAACATGAGAATATTTGTCCTCTTTGTAACCCTTCTGACCATCTGGTGACCCCTCGGCTCTTACCTCTTGGAGACTCGGTAATGGGCCGTGGTCAGTTTGCCTGTCTGAGGGTCATGCACCGTGGCACGTCTTAGCTAGCTCACCAATCACGTTATAGTTACAGACAGAGAGACAGACAGAGAGACAGACAGAGAGAGAGAGAGACAGGTCACTAGCTGACAGAGACGCTGCAGTCGGAAAGGCAACAGGAGCTTCAGGACAGGAAGTTCAAACTACGCATCAGCTGTGTTTCCTGCAGTATTTAGAAGAGCCGAGCGAGAAGCAACGCAGTAACTTTAACGAGCAACTCTTCGCCGTTGTTGTTTGTTCAGAGGAAGATCCTTTTTTCGTTTAACCAGAAAACAGAAGTCTCGCTCTGAAGTCTCGCGAGAGGTGACGGCGGCGGAAACGCGAGTCATCTGACTCTCTAACAAGAAGCTCCGCCTCTGTTCGGGTCCTTTCCGTAATGTTGTCAGACGTCAGCGGCAAAAACAAGCACCTTTAGTGGACGTACGTTTGACGGGCGCAGTTGCCCGCAAGGATTACGCTGCAGCCTTGAGGCGATCTACTGGACCACTTCTGAAACTCTGTATTTTAGACCCCAAAATATGTACGAATAGGGCCCCGACAGAGCATCTCATCTCAAATAAACGAACGAATTAAACGTCTGCAGCTTGTTGAAGCTGTCCGACGCGTCAGAGTCTCCTGCTGCCTCTCGTGACAAAGTCAAGAGGCGACGAGAGTCAAACGCAGACATCTTTGACTCCCTTCCCTCCAACACACGGAAAAAACAAGCGGCTTTATTCTTGGCAAGAGCAGGAAGTCTGAAGAGTACCTCTGGACCTTTTTCCATTCTGGATCCATCTGCCGATTCTTTTCTCCGTCGAATCGATCGATCGATCGATCGGTTTGGAAAACTCGCGCGGCGGCGAAACGCCGCCACGACGACCAGAGCCCAAAGCGACGCCTTCACCGCTGTCGTCCGTGTCCGACCGACAGTCCAAGCTCGACGTTATTAACAAACATCGCAGTTATTACAGTCGCTCAGAGGAAAAGCAGCAGATCTGCACATCTGAGGAGCTGCAGCCAGGAAGGGATTTACAGGAGAAACTGGACCGAAACGATCGAATTAGTTTAATTTATAACAAAACATATTTCATAAACTCTTCATATGTTTTTTTTTTTAATCTAAAAATCTTAACTTGTAAAGTAACTAAAGCTGCTAAAATGTAGTGAAGTAAAAAAGTACAATATATACAGTAGAAGTGGAGCTGTTGGAGACGTTCAGTACTTGAGTAAACGCACGTCCAGCACCGGTACCAGCCCTGTTGCTGTTTATGTTCCTGCTCTTGCCAGGACGGCAGCAGACAGAGCGGGGAGGACATGTTGGGGGACACGGGGGGAGGGGGGGAGGGGACGACAGCTGTTGTCTCCCCGCAGACGTCCCTCCTGCTCGGGCAGCTCTTACCTCTTACTGATGCGGTAGTGGGCCGTCTCCAGCACACCGGTTGCAGGGTTGGAGACGGTGGCTCGACGCAGCTGTGGAGCCAATCGGCCGTCAGTTACAGGGAGACACACACCGACTCCCTGACGCACGCACACTCATTCACACAGACACGCTGGCTGCGGCCGTCTTTGCAAAACCCGAATACTCAGAATACCTCACGATCAGTGGTGGAAGAAGTACTCTGGTCTTTTACTTACGTACCAATGCCACAATATAAAACAACTCCATTACAAGTCCTGCATTCAAAAATCCTACTTTATATACCGTTAGCTAGTTTTAACTACTTTATACACAGTTAGCTAGTTTTAGCTGCTTTATATACAGTTAGCTAGTTTTAGCTACTTTATACACAGTTAGCTAGTTTTAGCTGCTTTATACACAGTTAGCTAGTTTTAGCTACTTTATACACAGTTAGCTAGTTTTAGCTGCTTTATACACAGTTAGCTAGTTTTAGCTGCTTTATATACAGTTAGCTAGTTTTAGCTACTTTATACACAGTTAGCTAGTTTTAGCTGCTTTATACACAGTTAGCTAGTTTTAGCTGCTTTATATACAGTTAGCTAGTTTTAGCTGCTTTATACACAGTTAGCTAGTTTTAACTGCTTTATACACAGTTAGCTAGTTTTAACTACTTTATACACAGTTAGCTAGTTTTAGCTGCTTTATACACAGTTAGCTAGTTTTAGCTGCTTTATATACAGTTAGCTAGTTTTAACTGCTTTATACACAGTTAGCTAGTTTTAACTACTTTATACACAGTTAGCTAGTTTTAGCTGCTTTATATACAGTTAGCTAGTTTTAACTGCTTTATATACCGTTAGCTAGTTTTAGCTGCTTTATACACAGTTAGCTAGTTTTAACTACTTTATATACCGTTAGCTAGTTTTAACTGCTTTATACACAGTTAGCTAGTTTTAGCTGCTTTATACACAGTTAGCTAGTTTTAACTACTTTATATACCGTTAGCTAGTTTTAACTGCTTTATACACAGTTAGCTAGTTTTAGCTGCTTTATATACAGTTAGCTAGTTTTAGCTGCTTTATATACAGTTAGCTAGTTTTAACTGCTTTATATACAGTTAGCTAGTTTTAACTGCTTTAAACACAGTTAGCTAGTTTTAACTACTTTATATACAGTTAGCTAGTTTTAACTACTTTATATACTGTTAGCTAGTTTAACTACTTTATATACAGTTAGCTAGTTTAACTGCTTTATACAGTTAGCTAGTTTTAACTACTTTATATACAGTTAGCTAGTTTTAACTACTTTATATACTGTTAGCTAGTTTAACTACTTTATATACAGTTAGCTAGTTTAACTGCTTTATACAGTTAGCTAGTTTTAGCTGCTTTAAACACAGTTAGCTAGTTTTAACTGCTTTATATACAGTTAGCTAGTTTTAACTGCTTTATATACAGTTAGCTAGTTTTAACTACTTTATATACAGTTAGCTAGTTTTAACTGCTTTATACAGTTAGCTAGTTTTAGCTACTTTATACACAGTTAGCTAGTTTTAACTACTTTATATACAGTTAGCTAGTTTTAGCTACTTTATATACAGTTAGCTAGTTTTAGCTATTTTAAACACAGTTAGCTAGTTTTAGCTACTTTATATACAGTTAGCTAGTTTTAACTACTTTATATACTGTTAGCTAGTTTAACTACTTTATATACAGTTAGCTAGTTTAACTGCTTTATACAGTTAGCTAGTTTTAGCTGCTTTAAACACAGTTAGCTAGTTTTAACTGCTTTATATACAGTTAGCTAGTTTTAACTACTTTATATACAGTTAGCTAGTTTTAACTGCTTTATACCGTTAGCTAGTTTTAGCTACTTTATACACAGTTAGCTAGTTTTAACTACTTTATATACAGTTAGCTAGTTTTAGCTACTTTATATACAGTTAGCTAGTTTTAGCTACTTTAAACACAGTTAGCTAGTTTTAGCTACTTTATATACAGTTAGCTAGTTTTAGCTACTTTAAACACAGTTAGCTAGTTTTAACTGCTTTATATACAGTTAGCTAGTTTTAACTACTTTATATACAGTTAGCTAATTTAACTACTTTATACAGTTAGCTAGTTTTAGCTGCTTTATACACCGTTACTTTTTTGGACTTTAATCTTTGCTGTATTTGTGAAATATTGGATAATTTTACAGGGGAAATGTCTCTCATAGACGTCTGAAAGTTGATTGTGGCCCCCAACTACACACATTTTTTCTTGTAAAAAAAGGTCACAAGGCAAAAAGGTTGGGACCCACTGGTTTAATCTTTAACAATGTTTTGTATTTTATAAGCTTATTATCTTTTAATTTAGGTAAAATCTCCATCTGCAAAGTAACTAGTAACGAAAGCTGTCAGATAAAAGTAGTGGAGTATAAAGTACAATACGTCCCTCTGAAATGTAGTGGAGTAGAAGTATAAAGTAGCAAAAGATGGAAATACTCGTACAAGTACCTCAATATTGTACTTATGTACGAGTACTTGAGTAAATATACTCAGTTACTTTCCACCACTGCTCACTGTGTAATCATTAGTTTTCAGTAAAGTATTTGTTAGTTGAATAGTTTGTCTGAAATTACAACAGTTAGCTAGCTAGCTAGCTAATGAAGCTAACATTAGCTTCATCAGTTGGTTGAAATGCTGTCTACGGCTAGGTTTTAATGTTCCCATATATTCATATACTGTAGGTAGTAAGCTAGTTAGTTAAAAAACATTGTTCCACAGCTCTACTAGCGTTCAGAAACTCCACAGGGAACCTTTCACAGAAGCAAACTGTTTCTTTACCGACTGAGTTGATATTTTGACTCACCCTGGGTTTGGCCAGCTCCTTCACCTTCTCGATCTCCTTGTCCGTCACGATGTTGTGGTATCGGACGATGCGGGGGCGGTCCCACTCGTCTTCCTGCTTCACCGGACCGATCACGTATTTCGGGTGGCGATTGTTGTCATAGTAACGGCAGAAGAGGCGGCTCTGCCTGCGAGGAGTCTGACAGAAAAGACAAGCAGGATGACTTTGATGATATCTAACAGACGTGTGTGTTTAAGTGTTTGTTTCCCGTCTCTCCTCACCATCCTGAGGCCCTCGCCGCGACACAGCTGTTCGTACTTCTTCCTCTCTAGCTGGTAATCGTCAGGCCGACCCTTCTTCTGTCTCCCCTCAGTCTCCTCCTCCTCCTCTTCTTTCTCCTCCACCTTCTTCTGTTTCGCCAGCTGATACTCAAAGTACTTCAGGTTACCATTGGCTCGCTGGTGTGTAGGGTCTAACCAGGGAGAATCATAATCCAGGTCCGTCAGACACAAAGACCAAAGCTCAAGATAGAAATAAATTCTGTTATCGTCCTTATTTTACCTCTGTTGGCAGCTTTTGTGGGTTTTTAACGAACAAACACAATTAATGAGTAAGTATGTTCCCACAGTGATGCAGACTGAAATTGTTTAACTTCATATTTGTGATCAAATCTTGTTTAAAGAGGACAGTTGATCTGTTCACACCAGGCTACAGTACAAAAAACCTATCAACAAAAATCTAACTACACTAAGTCATTGGACAGTCTTGCTAGCAGTGATGCAGTACTGAGCTAAATGCCTACATCAGCATATTTAGCAGGTATAATGTTCACCATCTTAGTTAGCGTGTTAGCATGCTAGCATTAGCTAATCAGCAGTAAGCACAGAGTGCAGCTGAGGCTGATGGGAGCGCCATCAGCTCTGCAGGTGTTTGGTCAGAAACCAAAGTGTCGGACGCGTTAACATGTCGACCTGATGGTGGCGCTAGATGGAAAGTCAGAGGATCAGCAGAGTTATTACAGTTCATCCTGAGGGGAGCATGAACGATGAAGCACGTCTCATCACAGTCCAGCAGCTGCTGAGGTTTCAGTCTGGACCAAAAAGGTGAACATCACCAAAACCAGAGGACCAGAGGATATACTGTACAAACTTTCATGCCTACATATATCTTTTAAAATGGAGTGCTTATGTAATAATAATAATAATAATAATAATAATGATAATAATAACTTTGCCAGGTGCATCACTATTTCCCACTGTCTTAAGAAACAGTTGTATGCATGGGTCCCATTTTCTGTACAGGTGCGCACGTTTGTCAGTCACGTTGGTTTTTATTAATTACCAACTTTTCTGTGGGAAGTAGTGTACACATCTGTCAAGCCCGTTGCAAAGTTATTAAAGAGGCCCCCAGAGTTTCATTAATATTCCAGCACCTCGCACAGAACAGCCATTTTATCTCGCTTCATCTTTATGTCTTGCAGACGGGAGCAACACTACAGGAAACAAGTCCTAATACTGCTCACGCTCGTTTTTGTGCTGCCCTTTAATATATTATTCATACTGAGCGGACCACCTGTCACATCCGATCGAAGGATCTGAACACAAGCTGTTTGGATAACCAAAATCATGTCATGTGACTGACCGAGCTCCAGCAGCCTCTTTGTGAAGTCCAGCGCTCTCTCCAGCCCCCCCTGCTGGTAGACGGAGTAGCTCAGGTAGTCCAGGATGGCCACAGCGTCCACGGTGCTGGACGTCTCTCCCTGATCCAGCTGCTTCAGGGCCTGAACCATCCACAGCTCCGTGTGGTAGTAGTCTGCGTCCGAGTACGCCACCTTCCCGAGGTCGTAGCAGTCGTCGACAGTCAGAACGCTCCGGTGTGAGGCGGCCAAGGACGAGCCTGAGCAGGCGAGAGAGCGGGAGAAAACTGAGGCTGGGATTAAGATTGAACATGACCGTACCGTCCTGCCTGAGTCTATTTTTCCTCACTTTAAATTCTCTATTTGCCTTTTTCCACAACAGAAAACTCTTCCAGGAACATTATTAGGAACTCTTCTAGATCTTTACAGAGGTTTCAACCATAAGACCAGGGTCTATATTTAGTTCCTGGCTCCAAAAAAGTCCCTGATCTGGCTGTGAGAGTCCCTGGTGGCCCAGGAACTACCTGTGTGCAGCACTCGAACAGTAGGACCAAATCTCGCGGTCTTCACCTGGGATGGAGTTTGTAGCGAGATGCAGTAGAAAGCTCCAGAGAAAGGTTAGTAAGTGGCCGCTGAGTTAAGACTGTTTTTTATCAAACTAAGAAAAAAAAAAGGAGTGAGTGAAACACTTAATTCTGTTTGTTAAAAGTCAAAAAACTTTTATGTACTAAAGCATAAAAATAATTCTAAAACACATTATCAGGTATTCTGGCATATTTTTAGTTGAACTAATTTGCCAAAATAAACAAAAAGGGTCTCGGTCCAACTGATCTAGTCTTCGTGGCTCTTCAGATCCAGTGGAGACACAAACAAGAGGAGCTGGTTTCACAACTTAAAACTAAAAGTCTGACTTCAGATAGACGTCTAAAGCTGTCACATTCAATTCAATTTTATTTATATGGCGCCAATTCATAACAGAAGTTATCTCATTGCACTTTTCCTCTAGAGCGGGTCCAGACCGAACTCTTTATAATATTATTTACAGAGACCCAACAAATCCCACCGTGAGCAAGCACTTGGCCACAGCGGCGAGGAAAAACTTCCTTTAAGAGGCAGAAACCTCGAGCAGAACCAGACTCAGGGGGGGCGGCCATCTATTCACATTCACCCTTCACTATCTTAAGTAGCACTAATTTGCTATGAATTCTGGGTAAAGTCAGGTCAGCGGGTGTCACAGATTGTTACTACTGAAAGACTGGTCCACAGCAACACTAGGGCTAATTGTTCGTCTTGTGACATTTTAAGAATAATTACTATCTGCAAACAGTCTTACAACATTTTTCACAGATTGTAAAACCCTCTGAGTCAAATTTGTGATTTTGGGCTGTATAAATAAAGTTAGCTCGACAATATTCTTGTGTTATAATCAGAACCAACTTTAAAAACTAGCTGAATGCGTCTATTTTCTGTAAGTGAATAACAGAACCTAACTTCATTCTCTAAATATTACAACTCTTTCCTCAAAATATTATAACTTCATTACCTATATTCAGACTTTTTTCTTGTAAAATTATAACAATATGCTCGTATTATTATGACTTTTTCGCAAAATGTGATCTAATAATCTGTTGTAATTTTAATTTCTCACTGCCCTGACATCACCCCCGACGGCCCTCCTGACGGCCCCCCTGACGGCCCCCCTGACGGCCCTCCCGACGGCCCTCCCGACGGCCCTCCCGACGTCACCCCGACGGCCCTCCCGACGGCCCCCCTGACGTCACCCCGACGGCCCTCCCGACGGCCCCCCTGACGTCACCCCGACGGCCCTCCTGGCGCCCCCTGACGCCCTCCCTGACGGCCCCCGACGCCCCCTGACGCCACCCCGACGCCTCCCGACGCCCCCTGACGCCACCCCGACGCCCTCCTGACGGCCCCCTGACGTCCTCCTGACGCGCCCCGACGCCCCCTGACGCCACCCCGACGCCCCCTCCCGACGCCCCTGACGTCACCCCGACGCCCTCCCGACGCCCCCTGACGCCACCCCGACGCCCTCCCGACGCCCCTGACGCCACCCCGACGCCCTCCTGACGGCCCCCTGACGCCCCTCCTGACGGCCCCCGACGCCCCCTGACGCCACCCCGACGCCCCTCCTGACGGCCCCCTGACGCCCTCCTGACGGCCCCCGACGCCCCCTGACGCCACCCCGACGCCCTCCTGACGGCCCCCTGACGCCCCTCCTGACGGCCCCCGACGCCCCCTGACGTCACCCCGACGGCCCTCCTGACGGCCCCTGACGCCACCCCGACGCCCTCCTGACGGCCCCTGACGCCACCCCGACGCCCCCTGACGCCACCCCGACGGCCTCCTGACGCCCCTGACGCGTCACCCCGACGCCCTGACGCCACCCCGACGCCCCCTGACGCCACCCCGACGCCCCCTGATGGCCACCCCGACGGCCTCCTGATGGCCCCTGACGGCCCTCCTGACGGCCCCCTGACGTCACCCCTGACGGCCCTCCTGACGGCCCCCTGACGCCACCCCGACGGCCCTGGCGCCACCCCTGACGCCCCCTGACGTCACCCCCGACGGCCCCCTGACGCGTCACCCCGACGCCCCCTGACGGCCCCCTGACGGCCCTCCTGACCCCCTGACGCGCCCCGACGGCCCCCGACGCCCTCCTGACGCCCCCTGACGTCACCCCGACGGCCCTCCTGACGGCCCCCCTGACGTCACCCCGACGGCCCCCCTGACGTCACCCCGACGGCCCTCCTGACGGCCCCCCTGACGTCCAGGCCTTGTGGATCTGCTGACCTGGCAGCTTTCCGGTGGAGATGGTGTTGGTGTCCAGCTGGTAGGTGTCCAGCAGCCTCGTCAGAGCTTTGGCGGCTCCCGTCTGGTCGTCATCGTTGGGGAAGTGCTGCCTCTGGATGGTGAGGTTAGAGATGAACACTGAAACGTCACAGAAGAAGAAGAAGAAGAAGAACACACGCGGAGGAACAGTCAGTGTCTCAGGAGATGAAGGACATAATAAATAAATAAATAAATCATGCAACACTGCTCTCTTAGGATGAAGAGCTTTAAGGACTACATCTGTAAGTTTTGTAAATATTGTAATGAAATCTGTGTGTGTGTGTGTGTGTGTGTGTGTGTGTGTGTGTGTGTGTGTGTGGTACCATCAGACATGTCAGTGAGCACCAGGCTCTCCAGCTCCCCCCACTCTGTGTTGAGTCTCTTCATCAGTTTGAAGGCGTTCACCGGGTGTCCCAGGAAACCCTCAGGGTCCTCAGTGGCCGCCGCAGAGAGGACGTCCAGTTTGTCAGCCCATCTGGACGGAGACACACACACACACACAGCTTAACTTCTGACGCAACACAACGTTGGCCAATCAAATACAGACAAACACGCATTCCTGGTGGATTCATTTGTAACGTGGGACTGCGTATTTCTCCTGTGTACATTTTAATTGCGTATTTGTCGCTTACTAGGTGTTGATGATGTACGTTGTCTTGCCATCAGCTCTTACAGATGTCACCAGTTTCTGTAAATTCTTTAGATAAACGTTGTGATCTTTATGTCCCGGTTCAGACGCTGGGTTTTAAGCCTGGTTTTGTTTCAACAAACTTCAACAGAGTTTATTCCAGAGAAAATTGAGTTGCTGCCTCTCAAATGAAGGAGTTCAAATATCTCTGGATAATATGGAAACAGGCGGATCGGTGCGGCGCCAGCAGCAATGCAGCGGCGTACCGGACTGTTGTGGTTCAGAGGGAGCGGAGCTGGAAGGCAAAGCTCTCGATTCACCAGTCGGTCTGCGTTGCAGCCCTCAGCTCCGGTCATGAGCTTTGCGTAGCGACCGAAACAATGAGATCCGAAACGAAAAGACTGGGCTCAGCCTTAGTGAGAGGCTGAGGAGCTCGGAGGAGAGCCGCTGCTCCTTCGTGTTGAAAGGAGCCGGTGGAGGTGGTTCAGCATCTGATCCGGATCCTCCTGGACGCCTTCCCAGAACACGCTGGAGAGATTATACATCTCATCTGGCCTGGCCACCGGGAGGAGCTGGAAAGCGCCGCTGGGGAGAGGGACGTCTGGACTGCCGTGCTGAGCCTGCTGCCACCGCGGCTCGGCCCCGGATAAGAGGCGGAAAACGTCAAATCATCCAATCAGATTCCTGTATCTCTGAATCCTGCCTCAGAGTATTATAAACCCCTTTGCAGCGTTTTGGCGTCTGATAACCCCCCCGTCCTCTAACAGGCGGCAAGTCGCATACACATAGACGTCTGTCGCACTTTCACTCGTTCCTCTGAAAATATATTGCGTTTAACATTTTAACATACTGAGAAACTGATCGTCAGCTAAACATCAGCGTCGAAGCAGGAATTATAAACTAGACCATCACAAGAAACAGGAACGTTGTACCCAAAATGTTCTGACAGTTTCCTCCCCTTTAACTCAATATTTAAAATTGAGTAAAAGCCCAAATGTACATGAAAAGGCTGCATGCTTCTACTGCAATGTGCAGTAGATAGATATAATTATTCTTAAATCACCCCAAACGATCCTCCAGCAGCCGAGTATTTATTGAGGGAGCGCCGGCCGCCTGCCGGTGGCCTTTCTGCCATCTTGTGCAGGAACACTGAAGCTTTTTTAAGTATTTTAGGAATAACGCGCACTGGCAGATCAAAGCTCGGCGAGCAACACTGATCTGTGGTCTGCTGACAGAACTACACCGGAGGCGTCTCTTACGTCACGATGATAATAAAAAATAATAATAATAAAACTTTATTTATAGAGCACTTATCAAAACAAAGTACAAAGTGCTTCACAACAAGAGAAATTAAACACCACAGTGAAAGATGAAATATAAAGAAATAAAATACAAAAATACACAGAAGCAGTAAAATAAACAGTTCAGGTAAAATCAGGATCTGCTTTCAGATAAAAATGTGTTTTGAGACGAGACTTAAACGAAGACTCTGACTCAGACAGCCTGATGTCTTCGGGCAGGTTGATCCAGAGCCTCGGGGCCCTGATGGCCAAAGCTCTGTCCCCCTTAGTTTCCATCCTGGACTCAGGAACAGACAGGAGACCCCTGCCCGAAGATCTCAGACTACGTGAAGGTTCATAAGGGATTACAAGGTCTAAAATATAATCTGGGGCCATGAAGAGCCTTAAAAGTAATCAACAAGATCTTAAAATCAGTCCTGAAACCAACAGGGAGCCGATGTCAAGAGGTGCACCGGAGACGTCTCTTACTTTTTAATCTGCTCCAGTTTGCTCTCCTCCGCTCGGATGTAGTCCTTCAGGGAGGTGACCAGGTCCTTCTCCGTGAACAGCAGGTCAGTCATGTGACCTGAGAACACACACACACACACACACTCGAACCAGTTAGTTTGGTTTGTGGTGATTTAAACTCAAAATAACATTAAAAGGGCGAGTTCACCCGAGTTACAACAAACATATTTTTAACTAATAACGATCTCATTATCAGTTCATCTGTAGATCGTTTTCTCGAATGACGGAGAGAAGAAACGATTTCAACGTGACGTCTTCAGATTACAGTTTAAAACCCCAAAATATTCAGTTTGCAATGATAGAAAAACAGTCAGTGAATTTTTGGGCGTTTTTGCTTAAAACAATGACTTAAGACATTAATCAAGTATCAGAATTGTTCCTGTTCATCGATCAACTAATCGATTATTCGTTTCAGCTCGACTCTTGCAGATAGTTTTGGTTTTATTTGTCCGCGTTTTGAGATTTCTGCCTCCGGCCGAACACAAAGGAGGCGAACGGACGCTTTAAACACAACCAAACGTGAGTCAGTCTTCTTCTATGAAACATGCAGTTCAGTGCTGGGAAACCCCTCGGTTGTGTTCTTGTATCGGGTTCATTTATTCATTCATTTCCACCTTCAGCGGAAGACTCATCCTCCCACAATGCACCACAGAGCGCCACAGGAAGTCCTTCCTGCCTGTGGCCATCAGACTCTTTAACTCCTCCCTCTAAGTGTCAGTCTGTATGACCCGAAGTCACTAAACTGGACATTGATCATTAACATCTCTGCCATAATTAATAAGAATTGTGCAATATTCTGCGTTAATACTCCCGTGCAATATTAGTTTTCCCATGTTAGTTTTTCTTATTTATTGTATTGATACTATATACCTCTATTACTCTCGACAGTACCTCCGCTTATTATTACTATTACATGTTTGGTGACACTGTATTTTATACTGTACTTCATCATCAACCAGTAAACCCACTTGGTACTTAATGTATTTTCTGACCTGTTTTTATAGTTTTATAGTGTATTATATTGTTTGCTAGTACTTTCTCCTGTGTGCACTGACGTAAAGACGAGCTGCTGTAACAAAGAGTTTCCCTTCGGGGATCAATAAAGGATTTCTGATTCTGATTAAGAAGAAGGCGTGAGCGCTGTCTCCGAACCTCTGCAGCAGTTTACAGGTGCTTCCTGTTACATTTCTTTCTTAAATCCACGGAGGGAAGCAGAGGAGGACGATGTTTGAAAGGCCAGGAGGGAAACAAACTCACCGATGGAGGTGAAGAAGTCATTGTGAGCCGAGGAGCAGGTGAAGAGGAGGACGTGGATCAACAAGCAGCAGAAAGCCATCCAGCCTGCAGAGAGAGATCCGACGTCAGCGGGCAGAAACACAGCGACGGCGAGACGAAGGGTCAAACATCGGGAATGCACGTCAAACCTCAGCGCCTTCACGGCACCGAGAACAATCTGTGTCTGATCGGATCCTGGTTCAAATCAGAAGTTTCAGATTTTATGTTTCAGAGGCGAAGATTTTACATGGCTGCCAGTGTTTAGACGACATTTAACTTCTTTAATTCAATGGAAAGTAAGTGTTTGTGGTTTACAAACGTTTTGACTGAAGCTGAAACAATTGATCAGTTAGCCGACAAAGTTTCTGCAACTGTTTTTCTAATAATACGTTATTTTTCATAAATAATGGCTGATCGTTCCTGTTGGGTTTTGGACCGTTGGTCGGACAAAACAAGAAAGCTCTAGACGTTATCCTGGATTTCCACCATTTTCTGACGTTGTGTAGAACAATTAAAGAATGATGCACCTGAACACATCATCAGCGATGTGTCCTGGGGTCACTGGGGGTCACTGTCATCATCAGACGCCCTCGCCCTCGCCCCGGCAACAACAACGTTTAAAAATATAATCCTGTTAACTGGGCTGATACTGGGGTTTAATCACATAAATATTAGTAATAACTTTGTCCCCCTCTAACATAATCAAGGTTATATCACCACAGCGCTTCACGCTATTTTTATTTCCTTGATCAAATAATAATATATACACACAGAGGTGTGCAAAAGTGTTTGCCCCCTTCCTGATTTCTTATTTTTTTTTGCATGTTTGTCACTTAAATGTTTCAGATCATCAAACAAATTTAAATATTAGTCAAAGATAACACAAGTAAACACAAAATGCAGTTTTTAAATGAAGGTTGTTATTATTAAAGGGAAAACTAAATCCAAACCTACATGGCCCTGTGTGGAAAAGCGTGACAAACTAAACAAAATAAGAAATCAGGAAGGCAAACACTTTTTCACACTACTGTGTGTGTGTGTGTGTGTGTGTGTGTGAGAGAATGGTCTAATTGTTTAGTCAGTAAAATGTCAGAAAACCGTTAAAAACACGAATCACGAGTTCTGCGAGTCCAAACTGACGTCTTCATTCGATTGTTTTGTCGGAGCAACACGACAAAACCCAAAGATGTTCGGTTTACTGAGATAAAACAGAGAAAAGCAGCAACTCGTCACAGTTCAGAGACCGAAACCAGGAAATGTTTGACTTAATTAATTAATTGGTAATCAGAGATGCTGCTGATTAATACCCAGCTTCTCACATGTGGGGATTTTCTGCTTCTCTCACTTTTATATAATTGCAAATCAATCAATCAATCCACAATTTATTTTAGTATTAATCCCAACAATTCAATGAAAAGTATGTAAAATATAACATAAGGAACAAATCGCACTAAATTACAAACCGACCTCTGCACACACACTATATTGCTGATGTTACTGTGTTGTCTTTATTGATGAGACAAATATTCTCACTTCAGTACTGCAAACCTTTTTTAAAAAGTCTGACTTTTTATTAAGCTTTTTATCCAGATCAGCTGCTTTTCCTTTCTCCTGTTTCTAACCTTACATGTTGTGTGTTTTATTGTTGATTTAACGGCTAATTTAACATCTGATACACTGGCACGTATACCTGACATTAATTAATTAATTAATAATAATAATAATAACAATAATGAGTTACATCCGGGTTTTACTGCCTTCCGGAAACCGGCTTCCTTACATTTGCTCTCCAGTCTCTGTATTTCTTACACCTGGGGTCAGGTTTGAGTGTAACACCTGGGGTCAGGTTTGAGTGTAACACCTGCTGTTGGCTGTTTAACGTTGTTCCTGATTACTTGCTGTTTTATGGCAGAAGTTAAATCAAACCAGCCTTCACTTAGTCACAGTTTCAGGCCCCGAACTGAACCTTTAACGTCACATTAACCCCAAAAACAGTGAATATTAGGAGAAGTGTGTCACAGATATATGACCGTCGACCTGACTGCCGTTACCGCCGGTTCACCGGGTCAGACACGGCCGGTAACGGAGCTGTTTTATGGGAACCCCCTGTGGTAACGTGGTGAAAGCAGCGGAGGAAATTTCTGGATAAACCCGAGACCTACAAGCCACGAATAGTTAACGAGTTTCTGGTTAATTTCGTGCGGCCGCTACGGGCACAAACAGGACGTGGCGGCGGTCTTTACCGTACCAATCCCCGGAGGAGCGCTGTGAAAACTGGAAATCCCTGGTCGGATTCAACCGCAGCCCTCAAAATCCCCAAAATCCCTCTTCTGTTGCTCAAGAGTCAAGCTAGCAACAAGAAATACAACAACAACAACACCTCCTCTTCCTCCTGCTCTTCTTCTTCTTCTTCTTCCAAAATGGCGGCCAACGGCTGTACCGCCACTTGCTGGACCGGAGTGCGGATCCGGAGACAAGACTTTCTCTGCGGATGGAAAGCGTCTGCTTCGTGGACGGATAATAATAATAATAATAATAATAATAATAATGATAATAATAATAATAATAATAATAATAATAATAAGAAGAAGAAGAAGAAGAATTAGAAAGGTCTTTTCACACATAAATGGTCACATGGCTTTCATATTATTTATTTTCAAAGCTTTGATTGGACCAACCAGAACAAAAAGGGGGGCTACAGTCTGCCGCGTCAGCCCCTGGTTCCCCTGGTTCGTGTTGATTTGGTTAAACACACATTCATTTAAAAGTATAAACAGATGAGACAGGTGACGTTAATTAAAGCTGCACCGACGTGAATCCACAACTGACCGTTAGACAAGCCCCGCCCCCAAACAGTGACTGTCCAATCAAAGCTTAGCATGGCAACAGGTGTGTCAAACTAGAGATTCTCAACACTTTTTTTTTTTTTTTTTTTTAAATCACCTCTACACAATCAAAAATACAAGAGGAAAGGTGTAAGGAATGGATTAAACAGTTTGTTTATCTGCCGTAACGTGAGCTGCTAACGTTAGCATGCCCGGCTAACTAGCTTAACTTACTATCTACAGTAGTAACCCAGCCTTACTAGCGTTAACATATCATTAGCTAACCACAATTATAATGTGGGGATACAGGGCTAACTAGCTCCAACCTGCAGTACGAGCCTCAGTCTGTTAGCATGTACCGCAGCCATCTTGTGCATATTTAATTAAGCAAAGTTTACGTTTAAAAACAAATCAGCCGCAGACATTAAAAACTACGCTGGAGACAGCATTTCCAACCGACTCGCGTAGGCCTTAATTAGCTAGCTAGCTGCCAGCGACAGTCAACAAAACGGTCTTCTGTCTCAAATCGAGGACACGCTGTTTTAAAAAATGACCGCGAGTTTCGAACTCTATAAACTCCATAACATTTACAACGTGACATTTATATGTGTTGCTTAATTTGCACTTCACAAGAACTTAATTCTTCAATTAAAAAGGTGCAAATTCACTCCAAACATGTAGATAATTAATGGATTAATTAATAGATTGTAACTAATAGATTGTATATTTTTTAAAGTTTTATATGCATGAACAAACGTTCTTGGTCATTTTTTACTCTTAAAACCCCCTTAAACCATGCACATAATCTATTAAAATGCCTTAATATATTACAGTCCATAAATTAAACATTATTATTAACTGTGGCAACAAGATTAGCTAATATTAGCCACCACGAGCTACTGGTCAAACCAGACCAAGAAAGCTTGTATCTGCACCCTGTATCCGTTCATACATTCAAAATATCTTCCATCGTTATTAAATGGTGGATTTTTGAGGTAAAAAATTAAGATATTTGGTTTCATAGTTTTACAGAGCTCTAACCGCAGGAAGTACAAACCAGACACTCACGGTGGGCAACGTTTATTGTAAAGGTGCATCTTATTAAACATTGATAAACAGTGCAAAAACACACCTTTCTGTTCCGCGACCTCCTCCGGCAGCGGCAGGTGAGTCTTTGGTGTTACTCGGGAAAAATATAACGTCACTTTACACTGAAAACAGATACAAACCCCACAAGTTATCAGTTATCATTGTATCAAACAGTCATATTTACAATACGTACAAATATTGTACATGAAGAAGAAGAAGAAGAGGAGCGAGGTTTATATCAGACACGCAGATTTAAGTCTTATCGTGGATTTCAGTACGTTGTGCAAAAATACAGTGTCCAAAGTGCTTGTCTGTACAGATATACGTGTCGGCGTTGTAGAAAACATCCTGAAGAAGAAGCCGCACGACCGTGAACGCAACAACTCGTCAGAGGAAAAATCCCCCTGCGGTTAAACGTCAATAATCAGATCAGTCTGTGAGAATCGCCGCCTTCCTCCCTGCAGGTATTTCGTCATTCGGCTTCTCCGGTTTGTGATTCCTTAAGACGAGAGTCAAAAACACGCTGCTCATAGTCAAAGAGCAGTTTAAAAAGCCCTGCTTTCCGTTAGTACGGCCGCAGGGATATTCTGACAACATAGTTGTAACTTTTGCAACATGAGAGTAAGTCGACGTTATGAGATACCAATCAAGTATGTGACTTCGTTACAGTCTCATAATACTGACTTAATGTCTCACGACATGTCGTACGTTACGATTGAATCGGGTGGATGTGTTTGTTTTAGTATTTCCTGACTGTCCATATATTCTGTACACGTAAAG
Organism: Siniperca chuatsi; assembly: GCF_020085105.1. Lineage (NCBI taxonomy): Eukaryota > Metazoa > Chordata > Actinopteri > Centrarchiformes > Sinipercidae > Siniperca > Siniperca chuatsi. The sequence goes on from NC_058061.1 coordinate 1,284,680, forward strand.
TTTTTAGTCGTAATATTTCACCTTTTTAATTTTGCTTTTATTTCTCAAACTGTGACTTTTTCTCGTACAATTTTGGATTTTATTCTCAAAAGTTTACGCCTTTTTTTCGTCACAGCATTACGCCTTTTGCTAAAAATATTTCAACTTTATTCTCCAAATCTCAGATTTGGCCAATCGACCAGTCTGTCGCACTGGTGAACTGATGAACACCGGTTTAAAAAAAAGAAGTCGTCCTCGCTCCTTCCTGTGGACACCGTCGATGTGGACACGATGTCACTTCCTCTGCGATGGGACAGTTATCCACGAGATAAAGGAAAACAAAAACAACAAAACAGACCCAGAAATGCAACAAACGTCACCAAACAGCTATTTTGTTTTAAACAGCGTTTCAGATGAATGTTTTGTCCATATAAAGTTCATCAGCAAGTTTTTCAAAAGCAGCACATTTCAGAGAAAGCTCGACTTTCAGCCGGTTATGTACAGAGATCCAAAGTCTCCTCCCCGTCCCGTCCCGTCTCGGTTGGCGTTCACTGCTCGGAGACGGTTTCTGTCATTTGTCTTTGTGGAAAAGCTAAAACTTGATATTGAGGTTTGGAGTATTTACTGCTGTGCTGACGATAAAATCTGAATACCTCGTTACTTTAAACAAAGATAAAACAACTAATTATAATATAATAACGCGTGTTTTAGCCACAGGCACGCTATCAGAGTCTTACTGGAGCTGTTTTATTACTTAGTGGCTGAAACCTGATCCTGCCTCACACAACATGTGGATTCAAAAAGTCTGGGTCCAGTATGAGACGGAGTAAAGAACATGTGACCTAAATCCAGCTCTTTTACAGTCACGCCAGAATCTAAAGCGTAGAAATTTCACGGCAAAATAAATTAATCTGAATAGAAGCGACGCAATGATCGGATTCGCTCGCGGGGGGGGAGGGGCAAAGTGAATCAAATATTCGTGACGAGTTCAACTTCGGTGAAATCCGACCCGTGAATTCACACCGTTGACCAATGACAAGCCATCTTGATAAAGCTGAGCTCTGATTGGACGGAGAGCCGGAGAGTCCAAAATGGAGGAAGCTATGGTAGCTTATTAGCTATGATGCTAACATCCTGCTCCACAACACAGACCTGGTTCACTCACAGTTAGGAGACATCATGCCGACACTGCTTTAATACACTGTGGACACTTATTGTCCTGTTGCTAACTAGCTTGCTAACTGACACTTAGCATGGTAGCTAGCTTTGAGAGCCATATTTGACCGTGGCTGTGTCCGAAATCACTCACTGCTCACTATAGTGAGGTCGCCATTTTGTAGTGCTGTCTGAATGTATAGCGGACTCAAAGTATCCCAGAATGCATCGTGAAAAGTAGCGTTCAACCGATGGTCACTAACCAAGCGGTATGTACCATCACGCAGTGCGCTGAAAGAAAGACGACGAGAAAATGACCCGAGGAGTGTTTTTTTAGTGTTTTCTCATGTAGCCGATGAGCTCAGTGTTTAGTCTTCCACACAGGACGCCCTGGACGGCGAGCGGGGACGGACTGGGTGACGATTTCGGACACAGCCCGTGCATACACAACCCCCCTTTATGTAAAGCTGGAAACTTTACATTGAATTATACTGTCCTTCATAAGATGCTGAAATGAAACGAGGTGTTGGGATGTTTCTGCCCAGTACAGCGGCGGGTCGGGCGTCGTTTCTCCGTGAATATGGTCAGAGAGCCGAAGGGCTAACGAAAGAAGGCGTCCGTGAGAAAACACGCCGTCGAGTCGAGGCTAGTTAACAGCGGCTCTCTGCGTTCCTGAGAGTCAAACCGCTGACGTTTCCACTTCCTCCGTCTCTCCTGCTCGTTCATCGCAGTGGCAGGTGTTTGGAGGAAGCGGGTCGCCGCCATCTTCTCAGGTTTCAGAAAACAAAAGACTCATGATTCCCTATATGTTGACAACGGGCGATGGTGCGTTCACGGACACGTCCTGTCCGTTAGGATATTTTGCAGCTGTTTCTGCAGCTCTGTGCAGACGGGCTGAGAGGCGGCGGCCGAATCAGTTTGGGTTTTTTCATCAGCGCCCCTCCGGTCCTCTTGGTGGCGGCGTGGAGAG
>NC_058061.1:1291783-1369283 GCF_020085105.1 Siniperca chuatsi
AACGCTTGAAAACGTGGATTTTGCCCCGGTGCGTTATGCCACATTAATGTCACGCGTGGCTCACCTTCATTTACGGTTTCCGACTTGTGGCTTTTTGTTCACGACGGCATCCAAGTTGTAATTACACTCGGGGAAACTCAGATTTTTTTTTTTTACGAAAGCTCTGATGCATCTGACTTGGCGCTGAATAAAAATCACACAGTAAAGATTCATGATCAGCTTTTAGCCTCGCCGTTGCCATGGCGACGTCTCCTCTGTACCCACTAAAAGCCAGATGAGTGATGACAACAACAGAGCTTCATTCAATGAAAAGCGTTTTCTTTTCTTCTGCACTGGGAACATAACGAGGCAGTCTGTCTGATGTGTGGGATGAATGTCCTCACACATCCTCTCCGCTCCGTCTGTCTGAGGTCAGAACCACGACGAAGAACTCTCAGCAGCTTCGGCTCAGCATCGCACGTGGAAAACTGCTTCATTTCAGCTTCACAAACAGCTCTGACATGTTTAAAATACCTGGACTGAGACGGAACAAGCTGCTGACTGTCCATCATCAGCACATGGCTAACAGAGCACTAGCAGGGCTCAGCTATCAACTATCCGACATCCAGGAAACACAGCTAGCATAACATTAGCTGGGCTAAAATACTGTTAATCCAAGGCCAGCTAACAGAGAACACAGCTAGCATAACATTAGCTGGGCTAAAATACTGTTAATCCAGGACCAGCTAACAGAGAACACAGCTAGCATAACATTAGCTGGGCTCAACTCCTGTTAATCCAAGACCAGGTAACAGAGAACACAGCTAGCATATCATTAGCTGGGCTAACATACTGTTAATCCAAGGCCAGCTAACAGAGAACACAGCTAGCATAACATTAGCTGGGCTAAAATACTGTTAATCCAAGGCCAGCTAACAGAGAACACAGCTAGCATAACATTAGCTGGGCTCAACTCCTGTTAATCCAAGACCAGCTAACAGAGAACACAGCTAGCATAACATTAGCTGGGCTCAACTCCTGTTAATCCAAGACCAGCTAACAGAGAACACAGCTAGCATAAAATTAGCTGGGCTAAAATACTGTTAATCCAAGGCCAGCTAACAGAGAACACAGCTAGCATAACATTAGCTGGGCTAAAATACTGTTAATCCAAGGCCAGCTAACAGAGAACACAGCTAGCATAACATTAGCTGGGCTAAAATACTGTTAATCCAAGGCCAGCTAACAGAGAACACAGCTAGCATAACATTAGCTGGGCTCAACTCCTGTTAATCCAAGACCAGCTAACAGAGAACACAGCTAGCATAACATTAGCTGGGCTCAACTCCTGTTAATCCAAGACCAGCTAACAGAGAACACAGCTAGCATAAAATTAGCTGGGCTAAAATACTGTTAATCCAAGGCCAGCTAACAGAGAACACAGCTAGCATAACATTAGCTGGGCTAAAATACTGTTAATCCAAGGCCAGCTAACAGAGAACACAGCTAGCATAACATTAGCTGGGCTCAACTCCTGTTAATCCAAGACCAGCTAACAGAGAACACAGCTAGCATAACATTAGCTGGGCTCAACTCCTGTTAATCCAAGACCAGCTAACAGAGAACACAGCTAGCATAAAATTAGCTGGGCTAAAATACTGTTAATCCAAGGCCAGCTAACAGAGAACACAGCTAGCATAACATTAGCTGGGCTAAAATACTGTTAATCCAAGGCCAGCTAACAGAGAACACAGCTAGCATAACATTAGCTGGGCTAAAATACTGTTAATCCAGGACCAGCTAACAGAGAACACAGCTAGCATAACATTAGCTGGGCTCAACTCCTGTTAATCCAAGACCAGGTAACAGAGAACACAGCTAGCATATCATTAGCTGGGCTAACATACTGTTAATCCAAGGCCAGCTAACAGAGAACACAGCTAGCATAACATTAGCTGGGCTAAAATACTGTTAATCCAAGGCCAGCTAACAGAGAACACAGCTAGCATAACATTAGCTGGGCTCAACTCCTGTTAATCCAAGACCAGCTAACAGAGAACACAGCTAGCATAACATTAGCTGGGCTCAACTCCTGTTAATCCAAGACCAGCTAACAGAGAACACAGCTAGCATAAAATTAGCTGGGCTAAAATACTGTTAATCCAAGGCCAGCTAACAGAGAACACAGCTAGCATAACATTAGCTGGGCTAAAATACTGTTAATCCAAGGCCAGCTAACAGAGAACACAGCTAGCATAACATTAGCTGGGCTAAAATACTGTTAATCCAAGGCCAGCTAACAGAGAACACAGCTAGCATAACATTAGCTGGGCTCAACTCCTGTTAATCCAAGACCAGCTAACAGAGAACACAGCTAGCATAACATTAGCTGGGCTCAACTCCTGTTAATCCAAGACCAGCTAACAGAGAACACAGCTAGCATAAAATTAGCTGGGCTAAAATACTGTTAATCCAAGGCCAGCTAACAGAGAACACAGCTAGCATAACATTAGCTGGGCTAAAATACTGTTAATCCAAGGCCAGCTAACAGAGAACACAGCTAGCATAACATTAGCTGGGCTCAACTCCTGTTAATCCAAGACCAGCTAACAGAGAACACAGCTAGCATAACATTAGCTGGGCTCAACTCCTGTTAATCCAAGACCAGCTAACAGAGAACACAGCTAGCATAAAATTAGCTGGGCTAAAATACTGTTAATCCAAGGCCAGCTAACAGAGAACACAGCTAGCATAACATTAGCTGGGCTAAAATACTGTTAATCCAAGGCCAGCTAACAGAGAACACAGCTAGCATAACATTAGCTGGGCTAAAATACTGTTAATCCAGGACCAGCTAACAGAGAACACAGCTAGCATAACATTAGCTGGGCTCAACTCCTGTTAATCCAAGACCAGGTAACAGAGAACACAGCTAGCATATCATTAGCTGGGCTAACATACTGTTAATCCAAGGCCAGCTAACAGAGAACACAGCTAGCATAACATTAGCTGGGCTAAACTACGTAAATCCAGCAGGTAACATATCACAAAGATATCACAGCAGGGCTAAATTTTAGCGACAGGGCACAAAGCTAACTCAGCATTAGCAGGGTTAAGCTATCAGTCATGCAACTTCAGCTACACAAAGCTAACTCAGCATTAGCAGGGTTAAGCTATCAATAATCCAACTTCAGCTACACAAAGCTAACTTAGCATTAGCAGGGCTAAGCTGCCAGCAATGCAGTATCAGATAACAGAGCACATCGCTAACATAACATCAACTGGTCTAAAATCCCGGTAATGCAACGTCAGCTAGTAGGACATATAGCTAACATTAGCTGGTAACTACCAGCAAACCAACATTAGCTAATTATTACCTAAATCTAACTCAACATTAGCTCGGCTAAGATAGCAGTTAGCAGGGCAACCCCTGCTGCTTGACAAAGAAAAAAAAAAACCCCAATTTTTCAAACAGCCTATTAAACTCTTTCGTTACAGCTGCTCACTGTCACGTCAGTCACACAGGAACAGAAGCACTAATAGAATAGAAATAGAAATAATAATAAAATAAGTCCGCTAAAGTTACTCAGGCTTTATAAGAAAAGCTGAAAGTTGTAACACGTTGGCGCATGCGCACATGTAATCATATATATTATAATGAAGCTCAAAACCGTCCAGAAGAAGAAAGCTAACCTTTAATGTGCAGCAGAGCTCAAACTTGACTCCACAGCGGCTAGCTGCGCAGCATCGTTTTAGTGTTACAGCCTCTGAGACGTGCGTGTCTCACAGGTAACACATGGGACTGCACAGGTGTGGCAGCATGAAAGGAACTTACCTGTGCTCCTCTGGAATAGGACCTGAAGATAGTGCAGAATCGTCCCTGGCCAGACGTGTCCCTGAAGCAGCACAGAGAACAACAAGTCAGGGGTTGAGACATAAGGGTCAAAGGTCAAGCTACTTCACACAGACGCTAACGTTTAAATTGACACGCACCTTTAAAAAGGTAAACATTAGGGGACTTTCAACAATGTATGTAAAAAAGAGGTGGGAAAAAGAAGCTAATATAAAAATGAGCGAAGATGACTGGTCAAATATATGCAGGACACTATCTACCACCTGTAGCTCAGGTCTGTGGAGGGAATTCACCTGGAAAAACATTTTAAGGTTCTTTATAACCCCTAATATAAAAATGGCACAGAGTAACAATCCTGAACATGGTCGGTGTTGGAGAATGTGTGGTAATATGTCTGCTGGTCACTTCCATATCTTTTGGGAATGTCCTATTATTTCTTCGTATTGGATAGAGGTGGTGAAGGCAATTAGGTCAATATTTGGCTCAGAGCTCGAGTTTAATTTCAGTGTTATATATTTAGGAAATCTACCAACAGGGCTGAGGAAGTCAGTTAGATATTTGTTACAAATACTTTTAGCAGGTAGCAAGAAAGCAATAACCAGGAAATGGCTATGTAAAGATTCCCCGACAATTGCTGAATGGATAGAAATAATTAAGGAAATTTACGTTATGGAACGTTTAACTTTCTCTCTGAGACCCAAAAGAAATGTGAAGCATATTGGGAAAAATGGACATCTTATCTGAATACAAATTGAGATGTATAAGTCTTTATTTATGTATTTTTATTCATTTCTTTCCCTTTTCTTTTCCTCTTCTTATGTTTTATTTGATGTTGAGCGCTTATGTTAACCTATGATGATTTTGCCTGATGTAAAAAAAAAAAAAAAAAAAAAAAAAGGTAAACATTTAGTCTTTTCACCTTCTGAGGAAACTTACTGGAGTATCTTCACCATCTAAACAAACACTTAAACATTCCTGTTTCGAAACTACAGGCCAAGACGTCCGATTCAGGTCCGAGACCGGATCCAAATATGTGTCGCTGCATATCATGTCCCTTCTGAACAACGCGCTCGTGTTTTTACACATTTCCTCGCTGTCGTACGTTTCAGGTCCCGGACGTTGCAGCAGCAGCAGCAATGTTTGGACAGACTCGTGTCCTGAAAACAAAAAACACTTGACACTCGACTTTAACTTGAACATCGATGACTTGAACTCGATTTCCTCCCCGCGCCCAAAAAATGGAGAAAAAAAAAAAAAGCGTGCCGCGAATCAGCTTCTCACTTTCCAGCCAATCGCGTTGCAGAGCAGGAGGTAAACGTGTCAGCAGACAGACAAATAACGACTTGAAACACAAGTCCCGGACTTAACTTGAGACTCGTTGACTCTGGTCCTGACTCGGGACTTCGTTGCAAAATGAAAGCCTCGATCGCACTCGACGCTGACAGAAACCACGACCTGGCCTCAGGACTTATTTTAGCTGTCCTCTTTTCTTGCATCGTTCTGTATGAAATGTGGCGTTTAAATAAAGTTGTATGTCGTTGTTATTTTGGAATGACAGTTTTCGCTGTGGGCCTTTTCTCTGTGAAAAGAGAGCGTGCTTCCCCACAGCAGAGCTGAATACCAGAGCAGTGTTTTGGTTGGCTCGGGAGGACGCTCGCTGGCTGCTGGCCTGCTGCTTCTGACCGGGCCAGAGCGAAGCCGGTCTGTGAAAGTCAGGTGGTCCAACAAAACCAGAAGGATTCATCGTGAACGGGTACGGAGAGACGCCATCTGCTGCCATCAGCGGGACTGAACTCATTTACAAGAGTCAGAACAGAAAGTGACGGTGAAGCATCCCGAAACAGGAGTTATGTGTGTGTGTTGTTGTTGTGACGGTGCTCAAAGTGTGTGTAGCCAGGCAAAGGGCGCGCACGACACACACACACACACACACACACACACACACACACGAGCTAAAGCGTCTCATCCGCTTAAACATCAAACAAAGTTTCAGATTAATAATTTAATATTGACTCGGCTAAAAAGCAAAACCGCTCTAAAAATACCTCCGAGAGGGCTGCGAGGTTAGAGCCATGACTGTGTGTGTGTGTGTGTGTGTGTGTGTGTGTGTGTGTGTGTGTGTGTGTGTGTGTGTGTGCTTCTATAATCCCTCCCACGTCTTTCTTCTCTGAGTGAGTGTGTGGAGGTTTTAAAACATGGACGTCTACATGCAACACACGTGCGTTACTTGCCTTTTTGTCGCCGCGGCGGTGAGACTGTTTGTGTTCAGACGGCTGTTGTAACACAGTCAGACGTTTGTGTGTCTTTTTATTTTTATTCCGTCCTTTCAGAAGAGGCTGCAGGCTGATTTGAAAGTCTGATAGGACGGGGCCTTCCAGCGCAGCTGCATTGCAAAAAAGGACTTTGCTAATCATGAGTCAGTGTGAGATGACCTGCAGAGTTGCAGGTTGCATGGAAAAGTCCTCCGCTGATTCATCAGCTCACGACGGACAGTTTAAAGAAAGGATCTAATTCTTCCTTGTCAAAACCTGGCGCCTACATTACCCACAATGCAACTCTTCCTCTGACTGTTGGGTGTGAGGTTGTGGTGTGTTATGCTAGCAGCGGCTAACGCAGCCTGCGTCAGAAAGCAGCGAGCCCGGCAGACCTCCGCGGCTCGCCGCTTTCTGACGCCGCAGTTTCTAACCTGTCGCCTTCGGCCCCCGGCCGACGCTGACGCCGACTCGAGTGACATCACCTGAGGACGTTTATCGGACTCCGCTCGGCTCCCTCTGAGACTCCGAAGGCTTCGTACAACCTTTAAAAACATCTGCAGTAGAACTCAACACCTGGAAACACCTGGAGACAAACGCTGAGGTGGAAAATAAAGAGTTCACCTGTCAGGTCTCTTGGTGTCCCGACAGACTCCTTTAGACCACTTAGTGTTCTCGTACAGTCCCGTACGAGCGTGTCACCGCTGCTCGCTGACCGCATTAATCCGACCTAACAAGCGCACAGCAAGTTAGGTCGATGCTTTGGCCTCCCAACACCTCTAACACTCGCTAATTAACACCTCGCATCTCGTTCGTTTGAGCAGAAATGTGAAAGCCACAGTCTGCGATTTCAGGTCGAGCTGTGTGCTGGGAAGAAAGCGCGTTTCCCAAAACGCTGAGTCATTCCTTTAAGCCGCCGTAAATAAATTCCTAACTTGTGTAGGAAAAACTGCTTTTACACAAACAGAGACGGCAGAGAGCTACATGTTCTCACCGAACTCGGGTAAAACCATCATCCAGCCACAAAGATAACGAGCAGTCATCACTTTTCAATCAATATACTGTAAACTCCATTCACCTCCATTGTTTTTGCTCAGTGCTTCTGTTCCTGTGTGCGCTGGCGTGACAGCGAGCGGCTGTGACGAAAGAGTTTCCCCTCGGGGATCAATCAAGTGTTTCTGACTCTGAAAGCTCAGACGGATATCAAATAAAACCAAAGCCGTCTGACTGGAGTGACGAGAGAAAATGTGATTTTGGGCGATTTGGGTGAACTGTCACTTTAAAGAAAAGCCTTTGCCAAACCGTAGAAACCAAACGGTCAGCTGGAGGCACAGGAATAAGACCGAACTGTCCTTAACGTTTGGAAACACAGGCAGCTGCTGCCAACATGTCCGCCGGAGGCCGCGTCACCTGAAACAGCTGTTTATCCAGTCCAGCGGCCGCACACGCTTCCTGTTTATCTCTGGTCCAAACTCTCTGCTGCTGAAGATCACATGATCTGAGTGTGTGTGTGTGTGTGTGTGTGTGTGTGTGTGGGCGTCGACAGTACCAGAGCTGCAGCTTGACTCTCCTCCCGTCCAGAAGGATGGTGGTCGTCTTGTAGTCGATTCCTGAAACAAAACAGGACGAATAATAAAACACGAGTTATAAGAAACAAAAGCAACAGATACAGACGAGGAAGAAGAAAAGAAACCCGACGTGACGCTTTTTGCCGAAAATGTTTGAAACCAGCGATGAAGGTTCGGTTCAGACGAACTCTGGTATGTTTGCCCGTTTGGGTCGGGGTGCTGAAGCTCGTTCCTCATGAGCACAGGCGTGAAAGCGCCCGAACAGCAGTTTGTCTTTCGTTTGCTTTCGCACCACAAACTAACTGTTTGCGTGGAAGCAGACTCAGATCCTGCAGATCCTAACAGACCAAACACCAGAGTCCTGAATCCAGATGGACTGAATATATATTGTGCCAGATCCTTTTGGTAACTTCGACAGCGTAGGAAGCACTCCTGTCTTTTACTTCAGTAAACGCAGAAATATCATAATGTGACGAGAATAACGGTTCTGACAAAACGCAGGGCGAACTGTGGAGGCGGCGTGACGGCAGTGGAAACGTGCGAGGAGGCACAGTTAGATGCTGATTAGCCTGACGTGTCGGGGGACACTCAATAATGTCAGTTACAGAGAAATGTCTTAGCTAACATTAGCCACCATAGCACTTAGCTACCGGTCATTCCAGACCAGGCGAGGCTGCAGCGAAGCCTGCAGCAGAGCGGCGGCGTGCACAGGAACCACATCAGTCCACACACCGCCGGCCCCGGCCCTTATGAGCAGAATGAACCGCCACACTTGGCTGTGCGTCCTTCTCGTCTGCCGTTACAGCGGCCCGAGCAACACTTGAGCATCGAGGTTTGGTTGCGTCGCTGACAGAAGTTAAATCTTTGTTGCTTCATCACTTGTGTTGTTTATTAGTTGCAGAGTTGTTGTCAGTTTCACCAAAAACCTCCCCGACGTCACTGACCGTCACTGTTCTGTGATGAGACATCAAATCTGACAACAAAGTCTGACAATATTTCTAATAAAATGCATTTTGTAACTTTTTAATCTAGGCGAACCTAAACTCTGTCTGTGTGTGTAAGTCCTCCCTGGTTATTCTGAAAAAGACAATGTTACGGACTGAAAGGGTTTTAAATAGCGTCACTGTAAGGATGTTTCACGGGGATTAGAACCAGCAACTTCTCGGCCTCCATCCCCGCTGTTTCCTCTGACAGCAGATTAGGAAGAGTCTCATCCTTCCAACCGGGACGGCCACGGATTTACTTCAGTATTTCAGAGATTTGTACCAGCGCCCGCCAGCTTCAGACAAACACACAGTTCATCACTGACGCCGAGTTATTCAAAACATCCTCTACATGGCCATCCTGTTACACACACACACACACACACACACACACACACACACTTGATTAGCTGTTAATATCAGGCTGCTGTCACACGAGTCCCGGCAGGAACAAAAGCAGCGTCTCTTTTATAACAGTAATTATCAGGAGCTGTCTGCAAGTAACGACACTCCACTGTGATGTTTCAACAATGGCTGCCAAGTGCGCACACACACACACACACACACACACACAGATACATATGTTATGTAAATGCTCTCGACTGCAGCTCGCTGCTTTGCTGTGCAGAAGAGCTCAGAGTTACCATGAGTTACAGTAACACAAGCAGAGATGCTGCCTTAAGGCCCGGCCACCTCTGTTTACCTGGTGAGCTTACACCAGCAAAACCAGTTCACCTTTAGTTGTCGATCGAAGGTAAACTGGTTCGCACTAAAGGCCCGGTCGTCACCAAGTGGCGCGGCTAAATTCATCCGCACGTCTTTGCAAACTATGTAGCTCTGGAGGCTTAGTGATCTAGTTAGTTGGTGAATTATAGCTGGCAAGCTAACTGCTAACACGCTAGTAGCTCCTCAAGCTTCTTCCTATTTTCTCTGTACCGGACCGTTGACTGACATCTGTTCTCAGGACTGTTCATCATTTTATTTAACAACAAGTTATTGAAGAAGGAAAAAAAGCTCGCTAACTGACAGTTAGCGAGGTCATTAACGCAGTCACTAACAGGACAATAAGTTCACACAGTTGTATCACAAGTCACAAGATGTCTCACAACTGTAAACCATTCATCGACGAGTTAGTCCGCTGATCACGGTGATTACATGGAAATAAACTGATTCCACCATTTTGTAGAAAGAAACGTCAGGGGGAATAAGAGCTATTGTGACCGACTAGTGTTCGCATGTTCCCGGCTGGCTAGCATGTTAGCGGCTAGCTCACCAGCAGGAAGTATCAGAGGACGAGACAGAGACTTCAGACTATCAGAGCGAAGAGAGGAGGGAGGTCTGAACAAGAGAACAGGACGTGATATGATCGGAGTTATTCTGGGAGGAAAGCAACACACCAGTCCAACCTACACACATATACATGTTCAAGTTATCACACACACACACACACTCACGCAGACACACACAGGCATGCATGATGCATGAAGCATCTTGGGAAAGTGGCGTTACGTAAGAGGCTGGAACAGTGAGGTTTGTTGACAGACGTCAAAACAGTTTGCAGCTGCCTGCTGGGTGTGTGTGTGTGTGTTTCATGTTCTTATATCCTGGTGGGGACTTTAACCTGACTGCACACTACCTCGTGGGGACTTGTGTCACTGTGGGGACAAACACTGAGGTCTGAATGTGTGTGTGTGTGATGGTGGGGGTCTACCAAAGGACTAAGCCAGTGATTTACAAGATAATTCTGGACTGCTAAAACTCTTATTATATTAGTTTTGTTTAAAATTTCTAATCAGTAATTTTAACAATATACTCAGAAAGTTAACTGCTGAGCTTTGGTAACATGAAACATGTGGTAACATGGTGAAACAGCTAAATAAAAGTGTGATGGGGCAAGTTTTAGCCGTGCTAGCAGCGTGGCTCTATGGATGGTAACGTCTGTCTGTCTGTCCACCACTTTGATCCAGACTGAAGCATCTCAGCAGCTGCTGGACTGTGATGAGACGTGCTTCATCGTTCATGCTCCCCTCAGGATGAACTGTAATCACTCTGCTGATCCTCTGACTTTCCATCTAGCGCCACCATCAGGTCGACATGTTAACGCGTCCGACACTTTGGTTTCTGACCAAACACCTGCAGAGCTGATGGCGCTCCCATCAGCCTCAGCTGTGTTTACTGCTAACTAGCTAATGTTAGCATGCAAACATGCTAAACTAAGATGGTGAACATGGTAAACATACCTGCTAAACATCAGCATGTTAGCATTGTCACTGTGAGCATGTCATAATACAGATGTTAGCATTTAGCTCAAAGCCCTGCTGTGGCTAAGTACAGCCTCACAGAGCTGCTAGCACGGCTGCAGACTCTAAAAACAGCGCAGGGGGCGTGTTGCTTCAGGTACCGCTGAGACATGAAATACAGTTTGAGTAACAGATCGGTGAATTTGAAGGCTTCTCAGACACCAGCAGTTCATGATGCTATAAGAGATAAAGTCGGTCTGAACGTGGCCTTGGCTTGTGAACTGTTTTCCAGGCAGTCAATGGTTGAAGTTCACTTCCAAATTGTTCAAAAATGTGCTTGAGACTTGTTTCGGTAAGCTGATCCATCACACTGAACATCGTATCCGCTAACTCCAGCTGCCACATAAACTAAAATATTGACCTCTGACATGTGGTGTGACAGAGAGTAGAAAGTCTCCTAAATGTAATATTCAGTATCAGAACCTCTGTCTAACATCACGTTCAGCCCTCCCGTTTCACCTAAAATAACCTTCCATGTTTCATTATCCTAACACCGGGTGGTTCGTCACCGTCACTCTGTCCTCGCCTTCCTCCATCTGTCCGTCTCTCACCTCTCAACCATCTGCCACCTTTCCTCACTTCATGTCTCCAACCGGCTTCCTGTTCTCATTTGCACTCACAAACACAAACACAAATACAAAATGTTCAGCGCATCTTCTTCTTAAATATATGCCGCTAACCCGGTGATTAGCCCCACTAATCGTACATTAGCTTGTTCTGTGGTGGCTTAATCTTGCTAACGTTATGTTAGCTTACGTTTTTTTTTTTAACTGTTTTTGGACTTTGCCACTAGCTAAACTATGCTAAAATTACGTTAGCTGAGTCCTGCAATTACTTAATGCAGCTATCGTTAGCTTCCTGTCCTGTTAGCTGACAATGAATGAACAATGTCAGTCAGTTAATTTAATCACAACACGTGCTAATTATTATTTATTTACACAGAAAACATTTAACAGCTCCGAGCTCCAGCTGAAATGACCACGTGTCGTCCAAACACTAAAGTGAGATGCTGATTAAAGATAAATAAATCTCTGTATTTTTCATGCACTAGCCAAGGTCACCCTCTGTATGAGTGGGATCACACATCCAGAGGAATGAGTCAGCCTCTCCTGGCAACACCGACAGCATCTCCACCTTCTTCATCATTATACCCCCACCGAGCTGCTCTCAGCGCGAGCTCGCACACACTCGCACATTCGTCAAGTCTCCCTGAGGCTCGACTCTCAGGGATTTCAAAAGGTTCAGCTGAGAAAATGGAAGACTGGAGTGTTTTTGAGAAGAGGTTACACAACAACCCCAAAGAAATGTTACGAAACAGCAGTTCAGGGGCGTTAAAAACATATTGGAAACAAACATTTGGCTTTTCTTTATTTGTCTCATTTGTGAGTAATTACCAACGGCCCATAAAATATCTAAAATAAACTGTGAGAGCGTTTGTGTGCATTTTTGTGAGCTCGCGTTGGCGTGTTCTCCGAGCTGTAATCAAGACTTCCCCGTGTGGTTTTGGCACCGCCCTCCCACCGCAGCCTGTAATAGCAGCTCTTCTCCGGACTTGGCTGAAGAGCGAAGCCCCTGCCGGGACGCCTGCGGCCTCCACGGCGTTGATCCTGCTCCAGTTGAGCCTGCAGTCGTCCCGCAGTTTCACCGCAAAGCTCCCCGTTAGGGAGGCAGCCAACCACAGCTATGTCTCCGTCTCCCGTCATACCTCCTATTAAAAGGACGATGACCCAGACTCGCTGCTCGTCTCCGCCCGCTGCTGCTGCTGCGAGAACACGAGCTCATTGGCTGATGGAGGTGAACAGCTGGTGGAGCTGATCCTCCAGCTGTTCAAGCACCGCAGAAGAAGAAGAGGACGCAGCGAGACGACGTCATTAAAAAGCTCAGATGGTGGAAAGCCATGATGGAAACATGACGTTTCTGTTGGTTTCACGCAGAACCGTTTACTCTATAAACATGGCGCGGGGGGACAACTTCTCGAACGGTTTAGATCAAAACTTGCTGTTTACAGCAAACAAAGTACTTTCGTAGATAAATCCAGTTATCAGCTAAATAAACAAATAAAAATCCACCCACTCAAACTGTTTTTCAGAGCTCCTCTCATCCATCCAGGCTGACGTTTTCCTTTTTCCAGTCATCCCTGACCTTTGACCTCCTCCCTGCAGGCTGCTGCTGGTTCTGTCAGCAGTCTGAAGCAGCGAGGCCTTTTCTGTTGTCGCTCCGCACGTCAGCTCAACGCTTCAAATACTGAAGCTGCGGCAGGAGAGATTTACTTTCATGCGAGGATCCACTCGTCTTATCAGAGTCACAGAGCGAAGCAGCGACACGTCGGCGTTAAAGCTGTGCAGTAAAATCCCGTCGAACACAAAGCTCTGCCGTCGCTTTGGTGCATAAAAACACACGACAACATGAAAGTGCTGCGTGGATTTACGGCTGCTGAATTTTAAACTATTCTCTGCCTGTAAAGGCAGTAAAAACAAACCTAATGTTTCTTAAAACCACGAGACGGGACAAGAAATAGTCCGACACATAACCAAGGTGTCATTTTTACACTTCAGTCTTTGTTCAGATGAAACAAACAAGATATAGCGTGTTAATCAGTGAGCTGCAGAGGTGCTGTTAGCTGAATTTTGTTACCCTTAGACAGAGCCAGGCTAGCTGTCTCCAGTCTTTATGCTAAGCTAAGCTAACCAGCTGCTGGCTGTAGCTTCATATTTAGCGTACAGACATGAGAGTGGCATCAATCTGAACATCTGACTCTCCCAAAACTATTCCTTTAATAAAGAGTTACTGCAGAGCTAACGAGCTACAGTTAGCAAGCTGGTTAGCTTGCTCACTAACGGGACAATAAGGGATCCAATAACTGGATGGTGACACAGCTAACAAGCTACGATAGCTTCCTCCATGTTTGACGTCTGAGAGGACGGACAGTCCGTCCCGTCGAGACGGTTTGCTGTTGGTCCACGGAGCGACGTGTCGAAATTCACAGTTTGTGCGTAAAAGTTGAACTCGACGTGAAAAGTATGTGCATATTAACTTCAAATCCACTGATCAGTTTGATTGAAATCAATTGATTTCGCAGCAAAGTTTAGTCCGTCTGAAGGTGAAGAAGAGACTGCGATGATGTCGGATTTTGTTGCACTTACTGCAGCGAGCATCGTCAACTCAAGCAAAGAAACCCTCGAACCAGAGAAGTCTTAAAAATAACGAGTGATTAACTGGTTCTCAAAGTTGTTGCTGATTAAATTTCTGCCATTTGACTGATCAATGAGTCATTTCAGCTCCAGCAGCAGCTCTCCGCACTCACACTACGCAGCCCTCTTTCTTCACATTGCAATTATTACATGTATGAAGTCACTCACTGTTGGCCAGAAGCTGCAGACCTCCAACATGGCCGCCGGAGCGCGCGTTACATCATCTGTAATGTGTGTGTGAAGCGTTGAACGAGTCGAGTCGTCCTGGACGCCGCCTGCAGAGTCAGCGTGAGTCATGAGCAGCTGCCTGCCAGCGTTTATTAATACAGCGCCTCTCACACACACACACACACGAGGAAGATGATGTTAAACAATATGAAGAAGGTTTCTATATTTGCACGTTGTGGTAAATTTTAAAAAATAATTATTTAACTTATTACAAAGAAACTCTGATCCGTGAGATAAAAACCTTTTCCAAAAGGAATTACTTTTGACAAGTTGCAGGAAATTCAGAAATAAGAATCAAAATCTGGACGGAAAACAGAACAAAACAAACCTTTGCTCTGTTCTCAAACACGTGGAAGAAAAAACATGAAAATAATAATATTCGTGTATGAGACAATAAATCAGCATGAGAAAAAATAACTAATCCTGGTACAAAATCCTCCAAGGATGTGAGTACTTCCTCCACCGCTGTACAATACGTATCATTCCTTTAATTCTGTCCATCATCACAAACATCAGTGAAGGAAGTGAATCTACAAACTGCAGAACTCTTGTTTAGTTTTGACTCTGAGATCTGAGGCGGGTGCAGCTCCGACCAACGAACACGCTTCTCACGAGTCTGCCGAGTCTTGTTCGACAGCCCTGATTTCTTTGTGGAAGCGTTTGAGACTAAATGAAGCTGCAGGAGCGACGGCAGCCTGTTCCTGCTGTTACTGAGAGTCTCATGTAACGATCAATCAGAGTCTCATGTAACGATCAATCAGAGTCTCATGTAACGATCAATCAGAGTCTCATGTAACGATCAATCAGAGTCTCATGTAACGATCAGAGTCTCATGTAACGATCAATCAGAGTCTCATGTAACGATCAGAGTCTCATGTAACGATCAATCAGAGTCTCATGTAACGATCAATCAGAGTCTCATGTAACGATCAGAGTCTCATGTAACGATCAATCAGAGTCTCATGTAACGATCAGAGTCTCATGTAACGATCAATCAGAGTCTCATGTAACGATCAGAGTCTCATATAACGATCAATCAGAGTCTCATGTAACGATCAATCAGAGTCTCATGTAACGATCAGAGTCTCATGTAACGATCAATCAGAGTCTCATGTAACGATCAATCAGAGTCTCATGTAACGATCAATCAGAGTCTCATGTAACGATCAGAGTCTCATGTAACGATCAATCAGAGTCTCATGTAACGATCAATCAGAGTCTCATGTAACGATCAGAGTCTCATGTAACGATCAATCAGAGTCTCATGTAACGATCAATCAGAGTCTCATGTAACGATCAATCAGAGTCTGTTGACGGAGGTGAAGATGTTTCTGTGAGTTTCCCCACAGCTGCTGAGACGAGCACAGACACGCCGGAGAAATCAACATCTGCAGACTGCAGGCTTCATTCAGCCTGTTCACGCTGCTCACAGTGCTAACGCTATACACGCTGCTCACGCTGTTAACTGCTCACGCTGCTCACAGTGCTAACGCTATACACGCTGCTCACGCTGTTAACTGCTCACGCTGCTCACAGTGCTAACGCTATACACGCTGCTCACGCTGTTAACTGCTAACGCTGCTCACAGTGCTAACGCTATACACGCTGCTCACGCTGTTAACTGCTCACGCTGCTCACAGTGCTAACGCTATACACGCTGCTCACGCTGTTAACTGCTCACGCTGCTCACAGTGCTAACGCTATACACGCTGCTCACGCTGTTAACTGCTCACGCTGCTCACAGTGCTAACGCTATACACGCTGCTCACGCTGTTAACTGCTCACGCTGCTCACAGTGCTAACGCTATACACGCTGCTCTCACGCTGTTAACTGCTCACGCTGCTCACAGTGCTAACGCTATACACGCTGCTCACGCTGTTAACTGCTCACGCTGCTCACGGTGCTAACGCTAACACGCTGCTCACGCTGTTAACTGCTCACGCTGCTCACAGTGCTAACGCTATACACGCTGCTCACGCTGTTAACTGCTCACGCTGCTCACAGTGCTAACGCTATACACGCTGCTCACGCTGTTAACTGCTCACGCTGCTCACAGTGCTAACGCTATACACGCTGCTCACGCTGTTAACTGCTCACGCTGCTCACAGTGCTAACGCTGCTACACGCTGCTCACGCTGTTAACTGCTCACGCTGCTCACAGTGCTAACGCTATACACGCTGCTCACGCTGTTAACTGCTCACGCTGCTCACGCTGCTAACGCTATACACGCTGCTCACGCTGTTAACTGCTCACGCTGCTCACAGTGCTAACGCTGTACACGCTGCTCACGCTGTTAACTGCTAACGCTGCTCACAGTGCTAACGCTGCTACACGCTGCTCACGCTGTTAACTGCTAACGCTGCTCACAGTGCTAACGCTATACACGCTGCTCACGCTGTTAACTGCTAACGCTGCTCACAGTGCTAACGCTATACACGCTGCTCACGCTGTTAACTGCTAACGCTGCTCACAGTGCTAACGCTATACACGCTGCTCACGCTGTTAACTGCTCACGCTGCTCACAGTGCTAACGCTGTTCACGCTGCTAACAGTGCTAACGCTATACACGCTGCTCACGCTGCTCACAGTGCTAACGCTGCTCACGCTGCTAACAGTGCTAACGCTGCTAACAGTGCTAACACTGTTCACGCTGCTCACAGTGCTAACACTGTTCACGCTGCTAACAGTGCTAACACTGTTCACGCTGCTCACGCTGTTAACTGCTAACGCTGCTCACGCTGTTAACTGCTAACGCTGCTCACGCTGCTAACTGTGCTAACACTGTTAACGCTGCTCACGCTGTTAACTGCTAACGCTGCTCACGCTGCTAACAGTGCTAACACTGTTAACGCTGCTCACGCTGCTAACAGTGCTAACACTGCTAACGCTGCTCACGCTGCTAACAGTGCTAACACTGCTAACACTGTTAACGCTGCTCACAGTGCTAACACTGCTCACGCTGCTCACGCTGTTAACTGCTCACGCTGCTCACGCTGTTAACGCTGCTAACACTGCTCACGCTGTTAACTGCTCACGCTGCACACGCTGTTAACTGCTCACGCTGTTAACGCTGCTAACACTGCTCACGCTGTTAACTGCTCACGCTGCACACGCTGTTAACTGCTCACGCTGTTAACGCTGCTAACACTGCTCACGCTGTTAACTGCTCACGCTGCACACGCTGTTAAAGCCTTCCTGTAAATTCAGAATGTTTCTACAGGAGCCCAGAACGGACAAAGCAAACACCGGCTCTAGAGAGGGCCGTTCGCGTTTTTCTCGAGTTTCGCAGCCGCCGTAGTTTCTCCTACACGCATGGAAGGGGAGGGCGAGGCGAGCGGAGTTCAAATGGCTGCAAACTGCAGTTTCACCACTAGAGGCCGCTAAACCCTCCACACTGGACCTTTAAGTAAAAGTACAAATGCCACAATGTAAAAATACTCCATTACAAGTAAAAGTACACAAGTATCGGCTTAATGTACCTAAAGTATCACAAGCTAGTTTTAACTACTTTATACACAGTTAGCTAGTTTAGTCCAGTGGTTCCCAACCTAGGGGTCGGGCCCCTCCACAGGGTCAGCAGATAAATCTGAGGGGTCCTGAGATGATTGATGGGAGAGGAAAGAAGAAGAAACAAAGTTCTGATACACAAACCTGTTTTCAGTTTTGGACTTTTCTCTAATCTTCGAACAGTTATTGAAACGAAACCATGTGAGAAGTTTAGAGGAGAAATGTCTCTTTGGAGGAACTGATAACAGCTGAGAGCCTCTGAAACATGACGAGGAGACGCGACTACACACTGACTTTATATCAGAGGTCACAAGACAAAAAGGCTGTGAATCGCTGGTTTAATCTTTAACAACGTGGTGAATTTAATAAGCTTATATGTTTTTATATGTACAATCTGAAAAGTAACCACTAGCTAAAGCTGTCAGGTAAATGAAGTGCAGTAAAAGTACAATACCGGAGTAGAAGTATGAAGTAGCAGGAACTCAACTGAAGTACAAGAACTCAAACTTGTACTTCAGTACAGCACCTGAGTAAACGCACTCAGGTGCGTCCTGCCACTGTCCCCCAGTGTAGACTTTGAACTCCCTGTGGTTAAGGAGGTTTTCCAGTTCAGAGGCTGGTTTCCAACTGGTGTCTCGGGTAATGTGTGTGTGTGTGTGTGTGTGTGTGTGTGTGTGTGTGTGTGTGTGTGTGTGTGAATGAGTTGGTGTTGATCACGAGAGCTGTCACTCGGTTTGATCCGCTGGTTGAGTCTCGCGGTCCGCCCTGCGTAAACTGTGCGTAAAAACAGGAAATCGGCGCGCGGATGACAGGTGGGTTTAAGATAAAAAAAAAAAACGACCTTTTGTCCACACCCCCCCCTCCGGCCCGGGGGTCACTGACTCACCCATGTTGTATCCGTACGGGGACTCGGAGGCTCCGTCCTGCAGGCTCGCCAGGATCTCGCCCTTCCCGACATCGCTGTCTCCCACCAGCAGGAACTTGAGCAGGAAGTCGTACGCCCTCACCGGGCTGCTTCTGTGGCTCATCCTCGCGCCGGACGACAGCCGCCGTGTCCCATCATGAGATGAGATTCGGCAGCACGGAGCCGAACTCCCCCTCCCCTCCCCTCCTCCAACAGCCCGGTCCAGAGCGACAAGCCGGGAGAGAGAGACGCGTAAAGTCCGCCGAAATAAATCCGCGACGGTTAAAGTCCCTCCACGATCCACTACGGAGCCTCTGCGTGTTTACATGCAACAAACAGTTTGGTCACCCGGTGCAGACCGGGTCCCGGAGAACTACAACTGTCCAGCGTGAGCCACCAAATGACGGGGTTACTGTGCCGGCCGCGCGCACAGGACACACCGCGCTTTTACGCACGAAGGTAAAACGGTTCAGTTCGGCTCCTGGACTCCGGACTGGGGAGGAAGAACTGACGGATCTGTGGCCCCCCTCCCTCCGCCTCCCTGCTCCGGGGGAGGTGGTGTCGCTGCCTCCGTCTGATTGGTCCATCCTGCGAGTTGCTAGGGCAACCTGGTGCGCGGACCTGACGCTGGAGACGTTGGATTCGCTCCCCGCGTGACGTCAAGCTGCGCAGATGAGCGCACTACTTCCTGCCTGAGCCTACAAAATAAAAGCCTTCAACGTTGCCATCAACACACCTTCAAAATAAACTCACATTTACATTCAAGTTTTATAACACGTTTTTATAATGATCTTAAATGAGTTAATGTCTTTCAGAAAAGGAGGGAAATGTGTTAATTTAAATTATTTTTCGAGGCCGTAATATGAATTCTTTGCTGCTGTCAGAAATGGACAAAGAGCAGAGTCTATAAACAAGTTACACCTTCATGTTAAGCTTCACTTTTCTACAGCTCCTCTTCCTCTGCTGCCACCTGGCGTCCAAAACGAGGCAGATCAATTATTTTAACTTCAACAGGAAACGGGCTCTTCTTCTTCTCCAAAACAAACTCAAGAACAAAACCACAGTCACATCATTTCTCAGTCATTCAGGTCAGTTTTATTTTTACCTAGTTTTAACTACAGGACGTCATCATGAATAAATAAACAGTGAACGGAAGGAAGAAGGAAGAAAGAAAAACACCTGAACGTGTTTTAACCGTCAGAGTATCACCTTCTTCCTCAAGATGTTTTGGTGAAACGTCTCCGTTTCCATCAGGAAGTCAAACATCCTAAATGTTTAATCTGCCCGTTCAGTCGCTCGGGTCGACTTCTTCTTCTTCTTCTTCTTCTACTCTCGCTGTTTGAAATCAGCGAAATCTCTGCAGGAGTTCAGACTCAGTCATAATTTATTGATTTATCTTTAGAACAACGATCTGCTGCGATAACTGTCAGAAGCCTCGGCGGCTGTTAAATCACACATTTACTGATTTCCATAAAGTCTCTCAGGCAGCAGAACACAGTTTTCAGTTTCTGTCTGTTCCTCGTCTCACCGCCGCGACCACGAGCGAAGAGAAACAAACGCCTGCAAGTGAAAAACCAATCCAACGCACCCTTTCCTTAGAAAGAGTTCCCTTAACACATCAGCCGACGGAGTGAGAGGAATTTACAGACTAATACTTTAAAAACTCGTTTCAAGAGGTTTCTGGGATCAGTCAGTTTTTCCAGGACTTTTCAATGACTGCATTAAACAATTCCAGGATGTACGACGGAGCATTAGGGCCACTGTTGGGAAAATAATCTGATCTGATATTTTGAGAATTAAGTTGCAGCGTTATGAAGACGGAACAAAAGGCGCGTGTTATTCTCAGATCAGTCCGAGTGCTGCGGTCTGGACTCTGGCGGCTGCTCCGCGTCGCGGCTGTAGACGAGGACGCGGTTTGGAAAATGCCTCCGATGCAGAGCGGCACGCAGCCTCGAACGGGGCAACAACTCCGACCGCGCAGCAGGCGGATTCCGGCTGCCGGCACGTTACTTCAGAGCTGTAATCCCTTCACAGTTGCCTGCAGGACGCCAGGTCGCCTCGGCGACGTCTTATTGACTCATACGTCATGTTTCGCTGTATTTCAATATCCTAAAATCTCTATTAACAAGGAGCTTATTGGTGAAAGCTGTAACTTGTAAAAGCTGACCGGCTGCACCTCTTTACTACGACGTTAGGCCTCTGACTGTCGACAAATATTAAAACGCTTTCTTGAAATTTTTCGACTTTATTCTGAAAATCTCTGAATCGCTTCCCCCCAACAGTGGCTCCGATACTCCGAGACACGGGGAACAACAACAAGTATGGCGGAGCTTCTTCTTCTTCTTGCTGAGTTCCAGATTAAACGCACCACTCGTATAGTGAGGAACGTCCTTCGGTCTCAACAAACAGTCTGCACCTGGCGTTTCCTCGGACCGAGTTCTGAACCAGAATCAGGCTCCTGGTTCAGAATCTGGACGATCGTCTCAGCTGTCGACGGATCAGTTGTAGCTGTATCCGGGCAGAGGGAGCTTCTGACCCTCCTTGGCCTCGAAGAAGGTGTAGGACAGGGTGATGGTGTCCACTCGGGCCATCCGGGGGTCCTCGTCGAACTCCGGGTCGATGTAGAAGAAGACGGGCATGTCCACCTCCTCGTGAGGGTTCAGACGCTGCTCCTCGAAGCAGAAACACTGCGGAGAGACGACGGAGAACCACACGTTCAACAGCTGGACGCAGAAACATTATTCTACCGTCAAGGATACACTAGAGGCGTCCTGGGACCTGGAACAGGTCTTGTGGACTTTGGAGGACCCGGCAGCTACAGACTACCTGGATCTTGTTGAAGTACTGCCCCGCCTCGAAGGGGACCACGTTGTAGGTGGAGATGCCGATGATTGGTTTATCTGTGGGGTTCTTTGCTCTGTAGAAAGCCAGCGCCGTCTCACCTGGAACCACCTGCAAAACAAGCACACACAGAAACCCTTTACAGCTAGTCTGGCTCCAGACCTGAGGCAGGACCAGAACAGGGCTGGTGCTGGCTCCAGACCTGAGGCAGGACCAGAACAGGGCTGGTGCTGGCTCCAGACCTGAGGCAGGACCAGAACAGGGCTGGTGCTGGCTCCAGACCTGAGGCAGGACTGAACAGGGCTGGTGCTGGCTCCAGAAAGGACCAGAACTGGGCTGTGCTGGCTCCAGACCTGAGTGGACCAGAACAGGGCTGGTGCTGGCTCCAGACCTTTGGTGCTGGCTCCAGACCTGAGGCAGGACCAGAACAGGGCTGGTGCTGCGTCGGGACTGAGGTTGAAAATGAACTGGATGTGTGAGATAGTGACGGAGTTTGTGCCGAATGAGAGACGAGAAATCAGCCGTCGCGGTCGCAGGTGTAAGACACTTGGATTGAAATCTTTGCCAAATAAAACACAGCGTCCTAACTTCAGGTGGGCTTCATTTGGCAAAGATGTCCGCCGCTTACACGTGTCTGGTTCACGTGACGCGCCGCAGGGCTTCGACCGCATTAACATTCGCTTTAAAACGAAGGAAACGCACTGAAAATCCCCAGCGGTTCAAACGACGAGACGTTCTTCGGCGGCAGGTTCGAGGGGTCGAAGAGAACGCGACGCATTCGTGTTCTCGTATTTTGAATTTACTCTTTGGCACGAATGAAGCTCGCGCCACGCGTCTCCGCACTTTGACTTCACCTTCGTGTTTCTGACTTTCGGAGTTTAAATACCAAAAGCCAACTAAAACAAGAAGAAGAGCAGTTTGCACTCACTTTATTTAAGGCGTTTCGTTCTGAACAAAGCGAGTGAATAATATTCTCTAAACGTAACGTTGAGTCGACCGCCTCATATTTGCTTCTCTTAAACTTCACGTGAAATGATTGCTCTGACATTTCTGTCGGCGCGTCGGCGTGAACGGGCGGAAACTACTGGGAACAGAAGGTCTTGGTACGAGGCCCACTGAGGAAGGAGGACCCGGGTCTTACGAAGATCTCCGTCTGCTGCGGTTTGAAGTTCCACTGCATGCTGGCGTGCCGATCTGCGTTGAAGGTGATCTTGAGGACGCGTTCCTTCACCGGCTTCATCGTCTCCACCAGATCTGCGTCGTGGCCGGCCACCGCCGTGCCGCCGAGCCCCGACGCCTGACGGGCAGAAACACAGCGGTCACACCTGCAGGCTGGAGGTGAAAAACATGTGGAACAGGAAGTTGTTGTTGTTTTGTTGTCCTCACCTGGCAGTAGAGCCTGTAGAGCGGCACTGCAGCGTACGACAGGCCGATCATCCCCACCCCGGCGGCGGTGATGTACGTCAGCACCGTCTTGTTCCTGGTTTTCCACTCCTCCTCCTGGCTCTTGGACTTCCTGTTTCGGCTCTTGGCGCCTCGGCTCGGAGTGTGGACGCGCTGGGGAAGCCTCCGCCGCAGGAGGTGCTCAGCCTGAGAGTGCAGCGTCCTCGGAGCGCTGCAGCGAAACGTCCGGACGCATCGCGTTAACAACACCTGAGGACGTACCAGGAGGGGGAGCAGCATGGCCGGGGCTGCGGTCGGTCCACACCTGAAGCTGGGTCTGGAAACTCACCTGGGTGGAGGACAAACACCAGTCAGCTCAGAGACACTTGACTTCAAAATAAACATAAAATATCTGCAAAGGTTTGTAGAGGTGAATTAGAAAAATTACTTATTTTAATAATAAAGATTTGTGGCTGCAGCTAATGACCATTTTCATTATCGATTAATCGTCTATGACACATTAGAAAACTGTGTCCATCACAATGTTAAGACAAGAGCAGCAAATTCTGACATTTAAGAACCATCAAATGTTTGCTTCTGCTTGCATAATTACCTAAATAATTCATAAATTATCAAAATCGTTGTCGTTTAATTAATTGATTCAGGACTTTATTTTATGCAAAACAAATTCAACCAATACATTATCTTCTGAGAGCACCGAACCAAACTCCGTTCAAACAAGTTACACTTTACACAACATATATATCTCATGCCTGTTGCAATACGACTAAATTAAAACAAAATACTTTTCCCAACTTGGTAAAAGCCACTCTTCAATTCGGCATATGACTCGCTCTCTAAGCAGCACCTTTACAATGCAGGTCGAGCTGGAAATGTGAATTACCCTCGGCCAGTAAAGAGCGTTTGGAATTACTTTAATAAACGTAACGTTACATTTTCATCGTGCTGTCGGTGGTTCACATGTATGCCGAATTCGCCAGCGAAAACTGGCGTTTCTGAAAATGTCTCCAGTCATATAAAAGTATGCTTGTCCGTGTGCTAAAACACAGAAAAGCCTTAATTTCTCCAGTTTTTGGTCGAGGTTCGCGCGCTATTTTAACCACGAAACAAAGCACTGAACGATTATCGGAGTAAATACACATTTACTTTTAAGTTCAGCTTAATTGATATTGATTGATTGATTGATTAAACAAGTTGTTAAATTTAACAAAACGAGATAACAGTCATGTGACTGACATCCCTCTGACCTACAGTATCCAGGTGTCACTGTCTGCTAGCTCAGCTAGCATGCTAACACAACTATTGGAAACGTAAAACGACAGCTTCGTTAAAAACACGGTTTGCTTTAGTTATTTTAAATAAACTCTAACATGCCGGTACCTTCAACGATAAGCTCCACTGTCACTCACCGCGGGACAGCAACACATTACCGAACAGGTTTGGCGGAAATGTGCGTAACACCTGTGCAACACGGAATTAGCTCCCTTTCAGACACAAGCGTAAAGGTTCCGCACGCACACACACACATACACTCCTACAGTACCAACAGTGGACCATCATTCTGCACCTTCAGAAACACATCAAGGCACAAAACGTGTAGAAAAGTACCTCATAATGTACAACTTTCTAAGTATGGACTGCAGCTGATGATGCTTTTCATTCTGGATCCATCTGCTGATTCTTTTCTCCGTTGATCGATTGGTTTGATTAACTTGTGAAAACAGTGAGAAACGCCGTCACGACGACCCAGAGCCCAAAGTGACGCCTTCACCGTGTCGTCGTGTCCGACACAACATTACAGACATCTGAGGAGCTGCAGCCAGGAAGTGATTTTACACGAAAAATGACTTTAACCGTCAAAAAAGCTGCTGATTAATTTTCTATCAGAATCAGAAATACTTTATTGATCCCCGAAGGGAAACTCTTTAATTTCTAGCGTAGTTCAAATTACACTTACAACACAAGTTACTCCAGTTTGGAAGAAAAAGGAAAGTTAAAAGTTGGAAAAAGTTGGTAAGACGACGAGACGGAGCTACGGCAACGGGCAGCATGCGGGCTGGCGCATGCGCACACATCAACTAATCGATTAATCCACCGATTGTTTCAGCTGTACGTCTACAATTTATACTTTTTTGTGTGTAAAAATCTAACGCGTAAAGTCACTAAAGCTGTCAGATAAATGTAGTGAAGTGAAAAGTTCAATATTTCCTCTGAGACGGAGCAGAAAGTAGCATGAAGTAGACTCAAGTAAAGTACAACTACCTCAAATTTGTACTTAAGTTCAGCACTTGAGTAAATGTACTTAGTTACTTTCCACAACTGTCTGAATATCCACTGAACAGTAAATAAAGGTCTTGACTGGTGAAATGTTACCCAGCAAACCTCATGGTGAACACGCCGACAAATAAAATGCTCTTCAGGAATAATACGGCTGGAATAAAAACAACAATCTAAATATATATAATCTAAACCGGTTTTAAGAATTCAGATTCCCAGCACCTTCATCCAGACAGATACAGTGAGACAGGAGAGTTCAGGTGAAATGGGACAAAACCTTTAATTATAAAAACAACTCATAGCAATGAGTCAATGACCACAGTGTTACAACAGTAATGATTTGTCAATTTCTTTTTAATAATAAGTTGAGTAACTAAGCGTAAATATCTGAAACTGCAGCGGTAGTTCATATTTTATATTAATTGGTGTACAGGAAAGTAGAAGCAGACTGCCAGAGAGAAGTGAAATAAAAATAAAATATTAAGGAAAGCAGAGGCAAGAGTGAGAAATGACATAACCCTGGATGTGAGACAGTAACAGGAGCTGTAAGAAAGGTAAAATGTCCAAAGATACAAGCTTTGTGATCAGATCTCAGCCAGGCTTAAATGCAATTCATACGGCGTGACGATTCAGAAATAAATCCCAGTAAAACCCAGTAAGTTCAAAGGTCGACTAACTCCGCCTCTTCCTGCTCACTCAAGCAAGCCTGACAAAAACTACAGGAAGTAAAGGAAAAAGAGTAGAGCCAATACAGCAGCTTCGCCTATTTGTCACAAACACTTTATGGACAAAATGAATCAAAACCTCAAGCGAGCGTAAAATCTTTTCAGCGATATTGTGGAAGTTTGTCTCTTCCATCCAGCTTATCGAAGTCGATAATTCACATAAAACTGCTTGGATG
This sequence comes from Siniperca chuatsi, assembly GCF_020085105.1. Lineage (NCBI taxonomy): Eukaryota > Metazoa > Chordata > Actinopteri > Centrarchiformes > Sinipercidae > Siniperca > Siniperca chuatsi. Next base: position 1,317,974 of record NC_058061.1, read on the forward strand.
GAAACATGGCTTTGCGTTTCCCTGTTGCATGTTAACTTTAGAAGATAAAATCAAGCCTCCTACATTAATGAACTTTTTCTTTACATTAGGTCGGCCATCACAACAGTTTTAGAACAAGCTATTTAAAATAAATCTGTGCAGCAGAGCGAGAGCTGAAAGGTGCTAATACTATAATAAAATGAACAGAAAAAGACAATTAAAACTTTAATCAACAATAATAATAATAGAATAATAATGATGATAATAATAATAATAATGGGGACGGCTTGTGTTTACATTTTGTTCTATCTGTATTAAAGTTGTAGTTCGTGTGTAGATATTTTGCTTAATTCAAAAAAGGAAGCGTATCATTTTACATTGTTATACGTGACTAACATGATGATGCTTCACAATAAAAGCACAATCATTGTGTAATCAAACCGTAGTGAACTGAACTGAACTTGAACTGAATCGTGTGGTGCTAAGTTTACAGCGACAGGAACACGTAGTTGGATGGACGCCAAAACAGGAAAGCTGGGTAAACAGGCTCAGAGAAGTTGGTGTGGAAGGTGTGGAGGTGACTCAGTGTGTCAGATGAGACGTTATAGTAAGACAGAGTGCCAGCAGGCCAGTCCAGAAACAGTCCCAGTCGGGTGCAGCCGGTTGGAGGAACAGGGCAAAGGTGCTCCTCGTTATTATGCTCTGTATAAAGAGTAGCATCTGGTGGGAACCATCTGTGGCCCAAACACCAGGACATGGTATTCCATCCAATCCTGCACCGGTCATCAGCTCCTTTCCGAAACAGCCCTCTGTAGCTAACACCTACAGCTACATCTTCACTATGGCCAGCACTCCACTCCACCTCCCAGTAACAGCGCCCAGTCAGCCCCTCTCTGCACAGAACCTGACAGAAAGAATCAAATCTCTGTGGGAGGTCAGTATACGACTGTGAATCTCCACGTGTCGCCATCTTGTTTTCTTCAGACAGAGTGAGGTATCTGTGTGCTGTGTTTGGGTCCAGAGTGAGATCACAGGCGTCTGATGGAGAGAACGAGACGTGATCATTACAATTCAGACTCAATTTACATTTGTTGGTGAATGTTAAATCATAGGTTCATATTTTTTCACTCACATGCTCATATGTGCTAAACATCGCCAGTGGTGGAAATTAACTATTTACTCAAGAACTGTACTTCAGTACAATTTTGAGATACTTTACTGAGTATTTCCATTTGACACATTTCAGATGGAAACTTTATACTCCACTATATATATTTGACAGATATAGTCCTTATTAAATCTTATTAAATTCACCACGTTGTTAAAGATTAAACCAGCGATTCACAGCCTTTTTGTCTTGTGACCTCTGATATAAAGTCAGTGTGTAGTCGCGTCTCCTCGTCATGTTTCAGAGGCTCTCAGCTGTTATCAGTTCCTCCAAAGAGACATTTCTCCTCTAAACTTCTCACATGGTTTCGTTTCAATAACTGTTCGAAGATTAGAGAAGAGTCCAAAACTGAAAACAGGTTTGTGTATCAGAACTTTGTTTCTTCTTCTTTCCTCTCCCATCAATCATCTCAGGACCCCTCAGATTTATCTGCTGACCCTGTGGAGGGGCCCGACCCCTAGGTTGGGAACCACTGGACTAAACTAGCTAACTGTATATAAAGTAGTTAAAACTAGCTAACTGTGTATAAAGCAGTAAAACTAGCTAACTGTATATAAAGTTGTTAAAACTAGCTAACTGTATATAAAGTAGTTAAAACTAGCTAACTGTGTATAAAGCAGTTAAACTAGCTAACTGTATATAAAGTAGTTAAAACTAGCTAACTGTATATAAAGCAGTTAAAACTAGCTCCACCTCGAGCAGCTACGACAGTAAAACGCTGCTCTAACGTTGATGCATCAGTATTAACAATCTAATAATGTCAGACAGAATCAGATATCAGCCGCAGGAGACATTTTACTGCAGAACCAGTACTTTTACTACATGAAGCTGAAAATACTTGTGTACTTATTTAAGTAAACTTTTGAATGCAGGACTTTAACTTGTAATTGATTATTTTTATATTGTTGTACTGGTCCTTTTACTTAAAGGTCTAGTCTGTAGGATTTAGTGCCATCTAGCATTGAAATTGCATTTTGCAACCATTTAAATATCATATATCATCCTCCCGTTCCAAGCGTCTAGGAGAAACGACGGTGGCCGCGAAACTCGCAAAAAAAAAAAACGGCGACCTCCGTGGAAGCAGAGCTGCTACCTCTGTAGATAAGAATGGTTTATTCTAAGGTAATGAAAACATGATTCTTATTTTCAGGTGATTATACACTAATGAAAAGATTCTTATAAATATTTTATTCCATTTATGTCAATAGCTCCTCCTAAATGTTACACACTGTAGCTTTAAGGATCTGAATACTTCCTCCACCATCAACAGTAATGTTGGTCGTTTTACTTGAGAACCCTTTCTAAAGTGATTTCAATGTAAGTGATGACAAAATCCATAGTATCTTTCTAAGAAAAGATCAAAATGGACTCTGTGAGTAATAAAATGTATGACAATCAGGTTTCTGAAGGAGAGTCATTTGTTATTATTAGTCTAAAAGTGAAAATAAAGTACTTACACCAGATTAAATCTCTTCTGTCTGTTACATGTTCCACATCAGGGATGTCAGGCTTTGAGAAATCATCAGTGACCAGAACGCCGTCCTTGTAATGGTAGAGGGTTGCTCCGGTGTATTTCTTATTTGCAATGGCTGCTACCAGGAAACAGAATCTGCTGCTGTTCTTCAAGGCTTTGGGAAAATCGTGGACAGCTCTGGCTTTTTCTCTCATTTTCGTTAAAACTTCATCTGAGAAGTACCACTGGTCTTGTGCAGGTGCCGTGACAACCAAATGACCTTGTAATTTAAATTGATCCACGTAGTTGGCCATCTCATCAAGGTAGGGGTCAGTAGTTTCCAGGGAGGTGAAAACAAAGCACAGAGCATCCTCCACACCTGGAGCAAGAACCTCTCTGTCCAGCTCTGACTGGTTTGGGACGATCTTTATTCCCTCCATCATCTCTACACAGGACCTGATGACGTTCATTTCTCTCTCTTTATCTTTCAGCCACTTACTTAGTTTTTCATGACTGAACGGTGACTTGTCTCTGTCTTCAAAGACTTTTTCTAATTTGCTCTCATCTTCTTCACCTGCCCTGATCAAGGGAAGCTCCTTCGCCATGGTCTGTTCCAGTACAGATCTGAAATAGACACAGAGTGTCTGGAAACTGCACGCTTTTTCATGAATTTGCGGAATATCTTTCACTACTTTGTCCTGCAGAAAATCGTTGCATCCTTTTTCCAGATGATGCAGGTCCTCCAGAGCATCTTGAGCCTTCCTTAGTAGTCCAACACTGATCCCACTCTTCAGCTCAGCAGATTTGGGAACCAAATTCTTCAGCGGCATCAGCCAGACCTTCAGTGGAACACTGTTCTCTCCATTTTCTCCCAGCAGCTGTGGAAGTTTACTGTAGGTCTTCACTGCGTCTACAAATGTTGTAGGGTTGCTTTCAAGAAGGAAGTCTCCGTAGAATTTGCAGGAAAACTTCTCAGTCAGGGCTTTTTCTTCATCAGTCAGCTTGATGTCAACTTTCCCCTCAACATTAAATGAGGGCATCTTCCTTATCACAGCTTCCATGCTGCCCTGGATGTGCTGAACGCTGCTGGCTTCTAACTTCTCACTGTCAAACACAAAGAAAGCATTTGCCCCATAAAGGATGCCTGTGACTACATGTGTTGCCAAACCCTTCTCAATAACATCTATCTGGTGGGTGTTCATGGTTTCAAGGTTCATTGAAAACTTTTTAAACTTGGTGGTAGCTTTGTACTCAAACGTCACTCTGCTCTGGTTCTTGAATTTCTTTGTATCATTCAGATACTTGGCAGATCCTCAACTTCAACCAGTCCACTCAGGAAACTGGCCTTCAGAGAAGCATCAACATCCAGCAGAAAGGACTTGGAGTCAATGGAGTCAGATGCAGTTATTTCAAATTCACTGCTGTGCTGAGAGCTTTCAGCTGTGTTCTTTTGAAGAGTTGTTTCATTGAACAATGTGAAACCTGTAAACATAGACCATGTGTTAAAGCAAGCAAAATATTTTGTTAATATTCAGACATATATAACTAATGTGCATCTTTCAAGAAAGATTGGTAGAAATGTGGGAGACTGAAATAATGATGATAATAAAATTATTGATTTATATTGGACTTTGTTGCTTTTACAACAAGACAGATAAAAATACATGAAAGTAAGTTAAAACAATGAAAATTATAAATAATCAATAAAAGACAGTTTTATTGTACAACCAACCTTATGATAAATAAGGGGGTACCACAAGGGTATGTACTGGGTCCTTTACTATTTACACTCTATATAAACACTATTATCATGCAAACACACACTTATAATGTCCATTTTTATGCAGATGATACAGTCTTTTATGCATTTGGCTCCTCTTCAACTCAAGCTATATCGAGATTACAAGCCTTTAATGTTCTTCAGACATCTCTGCATAATCTCAAACTTGTACTGAATGCAGACAAGCAGCCTGGTCTCACCAAATGGTGTATGAATAACACGCTAATGTCATTTTGTGTGTTATCACAATGCAATTATTTGCTTTTCGCGTGTCATTTCAAGCTATTTAGTCTCTACAGACTTCTATTGTGCAGAGACGGCGTGTTATTTGATGTGTGAATGTCATATAGAAAACAATGTCAGGTGACGTAGTATATAGAGCTACAAGTCCGCCTAAGGAGGTGGTTGGGGTGGCTGGATAGTTGGGTCAAACAAACCCAGGGCTGTCACCCAGGAGACCGGAGTTTGTGTCCCGTGTGAAACCAAAAGTCAATGTTGACTTTTTTAATGTTTTAACTTACGTAACGTATGTGACTTACATCACGTTGCGTTACTTATATTAACCCAAACCATGTAGTTTTATTGCCTAAACCTAACCAAACTGCGACCGTTTCACAACGTTAACCACGTGTTTATTATTGTTACCATGATGACGGAGGTCACCTGATTATGACGACGAAGGTCACCTGACTGTCTTTTCCCGTACGTCCAAAACTCATGAAATGCGGCATTCTGTGATGGCGTTAAATGACACGTGAAAAGCTTAAAATGCGTCGACATGACATGCGAAATGTCCTTAAAAGTGGCGTGCTATTTCTACGCCATCCCTTGAGATCACGTTGCAACAAGACAAAATGTGAGCTCCTGATCTCAATGAGATTAACTGAATAAATACATCCATCCATCCATCCATCCATCTTCTTCCGCTTATCCGGGGCCGGGTCGCGGGGGCAGCAGTCTAAGCAGGGACTCCCAGACTTCCTTCGCCCCAGACACTTCCTCCAGCTCCTCCGGGGGGATCCCGAGGCGTTCCCAGGCCAGCCGAGAGACATAGTCCCTCCAGCGTGTCCTGGGTCTTCCCCGGGGCCGCCTCCCGGTGGGACATGCCCAGAACACCTCCCGAGGGAGGCGTCCAGGAGGCATCCGGATCAGATGCCCTAGCCACCTCAGCTGGCTCCTCTCGACGTGGAGGAGCAGCGGCTCTACTCGAGCTCCCCGTGTGACTGAGCTCCTCACCCTATCTCTAAGGGAGCGCCCAGCCACTCGGCGGAGGAAAGCCCATTTCGGCCGCTTGTATCCGCGATCTTGTCCTTTCGGTCACTACCCAAAGCTCATGACCATAGGTGAGGGCAGGAGCGTAGATTGACCGGTAAATCGAGAGCTTTGTCTTTCGACTCAGCTCCTTCTTTACCACAACGGTCCGATACAGCGCCCGCATCACTGCAGGCGCTGCACCGATCCGCCTGTCAATCTCACGCTCCATCCGTCCCTCACTCGTGAACAAGACCCCGAGATACTTAAACTCCTCCACTTGGGGCAAGGACTCCCCACCCACGCCGAAGAGAGCAAACCACCTTTTTCCGGTCAAGAACCATGGCCTCAGATTTGGAAGAGCTGATTCTCATCCCAGCTGCTTCACACTCGGCTGCAAACCGTCCCAGTGCATGCTGCAGGTCCTGGTTTGAAGAAGCCATCAGAACGACATCATCTGCAAACAGCAGAGATGAGATCCTGTGGTTCCCAAACCGGACACCCTCCGGCCCCTGACTGCGCCTAGAAATTCTGTCCATATAAATTATGAACAGAACCGGTGACAAAGGGCAGCCCTGGCGGAGTCCAACATGCACCGGGAACAGGTCTGACTTACTGCCGGCAATGCGAACACAGCTCCTGCTCCGGTTATACAGGGACCGGACAGCCCTTAGCAAAGGGCCCCGGACCCCATACTCCCAGAGCACTCCCCACAAAGCGCCCGGGGCACACGGTCGAATGCCTTCTCCAGATCCACAAAGCACATGTGGACTGGTTGGGCAAACTCCCATGAACCCTCGAGCACCCGATGGAGAGTATAGAGCTGGTCCAGTGTTCCACGACCGGGACGAAAAACCACTCTGCTCCTCCTGAATCCGAGGTTCGACTATCGGACGAATTCTCCTCTCCAGTACCCTGGAATAGACCTTACCGGGAGGCTGAGAAGTGTGATCCCTCTGTGATTGGAACACACCCTCCGGTCCCCTTTCTTATACAGAGGGACCACCACCCCGGTCTGCCAGTCCAGAGGCACTGTCCCAGACCGCCACGCGATGTTGCAGAGACGTGTCAGCCAAGACAGTCCCACAACATCCAGAGACTTAAGATACTCAGGACGGATCTCATCCACCCCGAAGCCTTGCCACCAAGGAGCTTGCCAACAACCTCAGTGACTTCGGCCAGGGTGATGGATGAGTCCGCCTCCGGTCCCCAGCCTCCGCTTCCTCTTCGGAAGACGTGACAGCGGGATTGAGGAGATCCTCAAAGTATTCCTTCCACCGTCCGACAACATCCCCAGTCGAGGTCAACAGCTCTCCACCCGCACCGTACAAGGTGTTGGTGAAGCACTGCTTCCCCCTCCTGAGCCGTCGGACGGTTTGCCAGAATTTCTTTGAGGCCGACCGATAGTCCTCCTCCATGGCCTCTCCGAACCTCTCCCAGTCCTGAGTTTTTGCCTCTGTGACCGCACGGGCTGCAGCACGCTTAGCCTGCCGGTACCTGTCAGCTGCCTCGGGAGTCCCACGAGCCAACAAGGCCCGATAGGACTCCTTCTTCAGCCTGACGGCATCCCTTACTTCCGCGTCCACCACCGTGTTCGGGGATTGCCGCGCGACAGGCACCAGAAACCTTGCGACCACAGCTACGAGCCGCCGCATCGACAATGGAGGTGGAAAACATGGTCCACTCGGACTCAATGTCCCCAACCTCCCCCGGGATCTGGGAGAAGCTCTCCCGGAGGTGTGAGTTGTAGACCCTGCTGACAGAGGGCTCCGCCAGACGCTTCCCAGCAGACCCTCACGATACGCTTGGGCCTGCCAAGTCTGTCCGGCTTCCTCCCCGCCAGCGGATCCAACTCACCACCAGGTGGTGATCGGTTGACAGCTCCGCCCCTCTCTTCACCCGAGTGTCCAAGACACGCGGCGGAGGTCAGATGATACGACAACAAAGTCGATCATCGACCTCCGCCTAGGGTGTCCTGGTGCCACGTGCACTGATGGACACCCTTGTGCTTGAACATGGTGTTAGTTATGGACAAACTGTAACTAGCACAGAAGTCCAACAACTGAACACCGCTCGGGTTCAGATCAGGGGGGCCGTTCCTTCCGATTACCCCTCTCCAGGTGTCACTGTCGTTGCCCACGTGGGCGTTGAAGTCCCCCAGTAGAACAACGGAGTCCCGGGTGGTGCACTGTCTAGTACCCCTCCCAGGGACTCCAAGAAGGCCTGGTACTCTGCACTGCTGTTTGGCCCGTAGGCCGCCACAACAGTGAGAGACCTGTCCCCCACCCGGAGGCGGAGGGACGCGACCCTCTCGTTCGCTGGGGTAAACTCCAACACGTGACGGCTGAGCTGTGGGGCTATGAGCAGGCCCACACCAGCCCGCCGCCTCTCCCGCCGGCAACGCCAGAGAAATGGAGCGTCCAGCCCTCTCGAGGAGACGGGTTCCAGAGCCCAGGCTGTGCGTGGAGGCGAGGCCGACTATATCTAGCCGGTAACGCTCAACCTCCCGCACAAGCTCAGGCTCCTTCCCCCAGCGAAGTGACATTCCATGTCCCTAGAGCCAGTTTCTGTGTCCGGAGATCTGGTCGCCGAAGCCCCTGCCTTCGACTGCCGCCCAGATCTCTCTGCACCGGCCCCTTACGGATCCTCCTGCGGGTGGTGGGTCCACGGGAGGACGGCCCCACGTCGCTCCTTCGGGCTGTGCCCGGCCGGGCCCCGTGGGGAAAGGCCCGGCCACCAGGCGCTCGCCGTCGGACACCCACCCCAGAATAAATACAGGTTATATATAAAAGGGTGGGGTTGCAACCCTGTCTATATACTACTAAAGCCAAAATTTTGCTTCTCTGGGCTGCACATAAGCAAGCGTATACGCCCTGCATTCAGACAAGTTCGCATGTGTGTTTAACATATGTGTCCACTAGGAAGCAGTGTCACGGTTAGCAAAGCACAATGTAAAGAAAACGTAGAAGAAATCAGGAAATGAAAATTAATTTCACTCAGTTTTAAACACACCACCACATCTGTGAAAAATGAAATGCGTTGTCAGTGAACATTTTATGGATACGTTCAACATTTTTGCAACTTGCCAGATACGTTCATTAAAAACATATGCTCAGTACGTTGATAACAAACGTAATCCAGGCAGAGTTTCTTTCAAAATGTATGTGCTGTTACCAATCAGTTGTGTGTTTGGAGGTGAAACAGGCTTTAAACTTTCAACCAGAGAGTCCAGTGAAACACTGCTTTTCAGCCTGGTATTTACTTACTCTAATAACTCTTGTAAGATGAATTAAAGTTCCTGTCAACAGACCTCAGACAGATATGTACCTGTGTAAGTCATTATTTTATTCCCCTGTTGTCTACGTCAAGATTTACCTGGGATCAGTTTATCTCTCCAACCGTCATACAACATTCCTAAGGTGAAAGGTCGGCCAAGGGCAGCCACTTCCATCTCATCTGAGGACAAGTCTTCTCCCTGTTGGTAAAAATTCAACATCATATGTAAATGTGCATCGATGCAGCCTCCAACCTTTGATCCAGGTATCTGAAATGAGTGAGAGACACAACTGTCCATCCTGCCACAGAGATCGGCAGAAAGAGCATGTTGGTTTTGGAAATATTTCCGAGTCCAAACTGTGTATAAAAATAAATTTGTTAGGTTTATAACGCACAGAGATATGATCAAGACTTTTTGAGTGACATTGTGTGATTACAGAGAGAGAGACAGACAGAGAGAGAGACAGGCAGAGAGAGACAGAGAGACAGACAGATGTAAGACACTAAACTCGGAGGTGAACGTTATACCTACAGAGCTGCTAACACGGCTGTGGACTGTAGAGTTTGTTCTGTTATCTCACATACAGGTAAAATCAGGAGAAAGATAAAGGATATCTGGTTCCTGTGAAGGGTTTCAATGTCTTACCAGGAAGTAATGGTAATGTCAGAATCAGAATCAGAAATACTTTATTGATCCCCGAAGGGAAACTCTTTGTTACAGCAGCTCACTGTCAGGTCAGTGCGCACAGGAGGAAGTACTAGCAAAAATACAATACACTATAAAAACTATAAAGCAGGTCAGAAAATAAATTAAGTACCAGGTGGGTATAAGTATAAGATAAAATAAGTGTGAAGTACAAAGTGGGTTTACCGGTATAATAATACAATGTAATAATATAAGTAATAAGTAGTGGTGCAACAGCAGTAACAGGATTCCAAGTATTGCAGAGATGTTAATGATCAATGTCCAGTTTAGTGACTTCGGGTCCTACAGACTGACACTTAGAGGGAGGAGTTAAAGAGTCTGATGGCCACAGGCAGGAATGACTTCCTGTGGCGCTCTGTGGTGCATTGTGGGAGGATGAGTCTTCCACTGAAGGCGCTCCTTTGTTTGACCAGCACGTCATGGAGCGGGTGGGAGACACTGTCCAAGATGGCGTGTAGTTTACCCAGCATCCTCCTCTCTGACACCACCGCCAGAGAGTCCAGCTCCACCCCCACAATCTACAGCAACAGGCAGCAAGTGGGCTGGCGCATGCGCACTACTCTCTCTCTTACCAGGAAGTAATGGTAATGTTTTACCAGGAAGTAATGGTAATGTCTAACCAATAAGTTTAAACGTGTTAAACAAATAACACTATGAATGTCATGACCTTTCTCTCTGACTTTAGAGGTTATTACACCATTATCATAATGTATTCTCGCAGCAGCCCTCTCTAAACTTGTTTACTAAGTTAACTTCATGTCCAATTTTTTACAATAATGCAGCTAAAGCAACAGAGACAAAACTACACTTACCTCTAAGAACTCACAGCAGGATACAGAGCTGGGTTTCCACCAGGATAAGGGTTAGCGGAGGCTGTAAGCGTCTGTCCCTGCAAATAAAACAGCACATGGCTTCAGTAACCAGGAGGCGCTGAGGACAGTAAGAAGTAGCATTAGCTGCTAACAATAGCTAACACTTACTGGTCTTGTGTTGTTGAAGCTCCTCTCTGTGACTTTACTGTGAGCGCAGCGAAGTTTGAGATGACACCTCTGAGCATGGCAGGCTTGAAGCAGGTGTTTGATTGGCGAGCCAGCAGGAGAGGGCGGGGCGGTGACATCACTTACCAATCCTGGGGCTGATGCCTCGTCGGCAGCAGAATAAAGACACACGAGCTCGAGTTCACACATTCAGATGATTTACGAATAAGCGAACACAACCGTCGCCAACCAAGCGAACCACCACAATTCAGTCCACAAGCACCAGCCAGCAACTTCTCCGCAGCTAGCCGCCAGGCAGCATTTCTCCACACTAACCGCGGACGGCACCTTCACTCCGTGACGCCGGGTCAGTGAGCTCAAACACTGCGGGCGCGGGGCCGACATGCTCCCGATAAACCAGGCAGAACGCGGCCCAAAGCGACTATAACAAGAACCACAAAAACAACTAACAGAGAAAAGTCAGAAAAACAGAGCGGAAACAAGGATTCACTCACAGCACTCAGCCAACACTCACACCGGAAGTGACAGAGACAGAGACAGAGAGAGAGAGACAGACAGAGAGAGACAGAGAGAGAGAGACAGACAGAGAGAGACAGACAGAGACAGAGAGAGAGACAGAGAGAGAGAGAGAGAGAGAGAGAGAGAGAGACAGACAGAGACAGAGACAGAGAGAGAGAGAGAGACAGAGACAGAGAGAGAGAGAGAGACAGAGAGAGACAGAGACAGAGAGACAGACAGAGAGACAGACAGAGAGAGACAGAGAGAGAGAGAGAGAGAGAGAGAGAGAGAGAGACAGAGAGAGAGAGACAGACAGAAAGACAGAGACAGAGAGAGAGACAGACAGAGAGAGAGAGACAGAGAGAGAGAGACAGACAGACAGAGAGTTAGAGACAGACAGACAGAGAGACAGACAGAAAGAGAAACAGAGACAGAGAGAGAGAGAGAGAGAGAGAGAGAGAGAGAGACAGAGAGAGAGACAGACAGAATTTTTTTTGAATTTTAACAACACTTTTATTACTTTTTTTTTTTTTTTTTTTTTTTAATGCTCACAAAGTAGGCGAAAAAATCAATTCACCCTCAAAAACAGAGCACAGAGCCTCATTACAACACCAAATACATTCAAAAGTGACAAAATCATCAATAGACTTATAATACAGAAAATCAACCGTAACTCTTGATTTCACCAAGTTAGAAAACAATGCTATTAAGTTCTGATTTATATTTTGGTCTATTTTCTTTTTCCTACTAGTATAAATGGCCAGTTTTGCTCGGCCTAGAACAAAATTCAGAAGCTGACAAACAAATCTTTTTTTCCTCACATATTTGTACCCCAAAATAAACGTCTCCAGAGAAAAGGTCTCATTACAACTCCTAAAAACATTGCTTACAACTAGAAATAAAGGCTGCAATCTACTGCAATTCATAAAGGCATGAAATACAGTTTCTCTATTAGAACAAAAAGGGCATGTAGACGCAACCTCAGGGTTTAAAACAGAAACAAAAGCATTAACCGCGACTGCACCATGGAGAATTCTCCATTGTAAATCACCTGTTCTCTTGGTCAGCGGTGGTTTATACAAGGATCTCCACTCAGGTTTTGTGCCTTGATCCAGTTTTAAAAAATCCCGCCAGGGAGAATCAACTTTTCCATTTAACACCTTTTTGTTAAAAGCTAAAACACAAAGCCTGTACAAAGATTTACCAATACTCGAGAAAAAGTTTACACACAAAGATGCACCACTTTCAATGAAAGGGGATGTAATCCCTTCAACATTGATTGACAAAAACAAACAAGGAAAAGAGTCTTTGGGATTAGGAGCACAGGAACCTACACAATGCTCTGTTAACAAGTCTATTTCAGTTGTTTTGAGGGCAGCTTTCCATTTCATGAGCAACTGGGTAGCCAACCGGATAGACCTGACTCCCAAGTGTTGAGCTAGTGCTGCTCCATTCTTTAAATCCGGCCCTACAATATTTAGTAGGTGACTCAGAGTAATAATGTTGTGTTCAATCAGCAACCTACTTAGTCCAGGAAAAAAGGAGCTGTCCGTTAAGTCCAACCGAGAGCCATGGATTAAAGGTTCCTCCAGTAGCCAGTGAAGAGAGTGTGAGCTTTTTGGTCGTTGAACAACAAAGAGACTCCAAACTTTAAAGATGTTCTTATAAAAAATTGGCAATGTAGAAGTGTCCACCTTTAGGGGATCCATCAAAAAAAGTCCTTTGTCCAGCCCCAAACCTACAAAACTACGTCAAATCAGGCATGAAACAGCACGCCAGCCACAATTTAAAGGTCCATCCAACAGTCTTTGCACGAACTGCAGACGAAAAGTTGCAATTCTGCTTTGAAGATGGATCAGTCCTTGACCACCTTCCTCTTTAGGCAAAAACAATACATTTTGTGAGACCCAATGTAACCTATCCCAAAAGAAATCCACCAGGATAGCCTGGATTTTTGAAAGTAGCTGCAAAGGAGGATCTACACAGGCAAACTTATGCCATAAGGAAGAGGCCACCAAATTATTAACAATTAAAATGCGTCCTCTGTATGACAATTTTGGAGTCAAATACTTCCATTTGTCTAGGCGTCCTTTGACTTTTTCAATCAAACCTTCCCAGTTTTTCTGTACTATTGTTTCATTACCTAAAAAGACACCCAAATATTTAAAACCTTCATTTCCCCAGTGTAAGCCAGCAGGAAGGTTTGGTTTTCCACTTTTCCAGCTTCCTATCAGTAAGGCTTCACTTTTATTCCAATTAATATTAGCAGAAGATAAACCTTTAAATTTTTCAAGCAATTCAGATAAAACATGTACGTCACTTTGCTTACTGATCATGACTACAATATCATCAGCATATGCTGATAAAAAAAACTTACCATTGCAATTTGGCAAAGATATACCATGAAGTTTTATTCTTATTTGCTGTAATAAAGGCTCTATGGCCAAAGAATACAGCATACCTGAAAGCGAACAGCCCTGTCTAATACCTCTGCAAGCTCCAAAAGGAGCACATAACCCACCGTTGACCTTGAGAATACTCTGAACGTCACTGTAGAGAACTTTCACCTGATCTATAAATTTTTGACAAAAACCAAAGGCCCCCAAAACTCTCCATAAATAACCATGTTCAACACGGTCAAAAGCTTTCTCCTGATCCAACGATATTAACCCACAATCTAAATTTAACATCTTAGAGACATCAAGAAGATCTCGAATCAAGGAAACATTATCAAAGATTGACCTGCCGGGGACACAGTATGTTTGGTCAGGGTGTATGACCTGGTCCATAACCTCTGCCAACCGATTAGCTAAAACTTTAGACAGTAGTTTGTAGTCACTGCACAGCAAGGAGACTGGCCGCCAGCACTTGATGTCCGTCAGATCCCCTTTTTTGGGTAGGAGAGTCAAGACTGCCCTGCGGCAACTCAACGGCAGTAGCCCTCCAGCTAAACTGTCATTCAGTACCTCCAGCAAGTCTTCTCCAAACTCTGACCAAAGAGACTTATAAAAGTCGACTGGCAGGCCATCAATCCCTGGAGCTTTTCCCAACTCCATACCTTGGAGGGCTTTATATAGCTCCCCCATGGTCAAGGCACCTGAAATCCTGGCGTTGACTTCCTCTGCCACTTGAGGAAGATTATCAAAAAAAACACTGTCATTACTATAATCTGGACCCAGTTCATTTTTATATAAAGATTCATAAAAAGTGACTGCTCTCCCACGAATGTCTTTGGGATCAGTCAATAATGCTCCAGATTCAGAACGTAGAGCATGAAGGACCCTGCTCTGTCCACTTTTCTTCTCCAAACCAAAGAAAAACCTTGACGGTACGTCCATCTCATTTGCACTTAGAAACCGTGACCTGACCAAAGCACCCTGTGCTTTAACCCCTAACAGATCAGATAACTGAGTCTTCTTATTTTTTATGAGAGACTCCACATCACTTTGATTTCCATGCAAGTGAGCCAATTCTTGCAGTTTTAAAATATCAGTCTCTAAGGTGTTCAACATCACGGTTACTTCTCTAGTGACGTTCTGAGAGTATTGCTGACAAAACTGTTTTATCTGGACCTTCCCAAAATCCCACCATTGCTGCAGTGTTCTAAAGGAATTCTTTGTAGTTTTAAAGACGTCCCAAAATTTTTTCAAACTTTCTTTAAAGCACAAATCACTCAATAAAGTGGTATTAAAATGCCAATACGCACTCTTTGTCTTTACAGAGTTTAAAAAAATAGTGCAATGAACCATACTGTGATCTGAGAGACATGATGGAGTAATAAAACAACTTTCAACAATGCTACCATGATGTTTAAAAACATAAAACCTATCCAATCGTGCTGAAGAAATCATGCCATCACGAACATGAGTCCAAGTGTATTGTCTCTGTTTTCCACCAAGCTGTCTCCAAACATCAATTAAATCATGCGTTTTTAATATCTGGACAAGACGTTGTCGTGAAGGTAAATGAGGTTCAATGTGATTTCTATCCAAGTTGGACTCTGTGCAATTAAAATCACCCCCCAAAACTAAGTACTCATCGACAGCAACGCTTTGTAACACAGAACACAAAGTGTTTAAAAATAAAATTCTTTCAACAGCTGAAGTTGGTATATACACACAAATGAAAACAAATACAACATTTTCAAAAGAGGCTCTTACTTTCAAAAGTCTACCTTTGATAACCTCTTCAACCTGTGTGGGCTGAAACTCTTAGAAAAGAGAACAGCAACTCCAGCACTAATTGAAGTTTTATGACTCAAAGCAGCGATCCCATTCCATTCTACTGCCCAGTCCGCAGCATTGTTCGAATCAGTACGATGTTTTTCTGATGGATCACTTCAAATAATTCAGCTCTCTTGTGGATATCTCTAGCACCTTTCAGATTTAGAGTAGCAACTTTAACATGGCACATACTTAAGGAAAATAAATATATAAATAAACAAAGGAAAAGCTCCGCCCACATGAAACTTCTGCTACAATAGCTGGAGTTAGGTTTTCCCACTGTCCTCATTACTGGGCTCAGAGTTGAGTTTCCTCACTAGTTTTTTCAGCCGATAGACCTCTTTATTTGTAAAGGAGCCCTCCATCATGAAGCACTTCGTTTTCTCAACAAACTGCTTTACGTCAGGAAAGTATTCATTGACGCACACTCCTCTCTTGTTTTTTGTAGCTCTCAGGAACAGTTTAATGTCATCAACCTCATAATGACGTCCAGAAAACTCACTCTGAGAAAGACTCACACTTGAATCAGACGATTCACTATCACTTTCCATTTCATCCTCATCACTTAGCTCAGCTTTATCTACTTTCTTTGCATGTCTAATAATCAGATTTTTACTAGACTTCTTCCGCTTTAATGGGATTTTAAAATCTGTTTGCCCTGTTTTCATTGGAGTGTCATCACATGTGTTTCTCACAGTGGACTGCAGGTCACTATTGAAATCGTTTAGATGCCTATCTGTCTCAATACCAACATTAGACACCTCCACATCAGAAACTGCACTTTCACACGCTAATTCTGCAGCATCAGTCACCGTGATCGCAGGTAAAACATCCTCATCTTTGTTCTTCACTGCCTGTAACCCTGAAACCCCCGGAGCTCCGTCTGCCGGCCCTGCTCCATCAGCTCCAGCGTTAACCACTACGTCACTTCCGGCAGCGACGCCAGCATCAGCTGACGAGTTGTTTGAATTGTTTGCGGGACACGCGCGGATTAAATGGCCAGACTGCCCACAATTAAAACATTTCATTTTGTCAGTAGTCACGTAAATAATGTAGTCGTACTCATCAGCCCGAAAGTGCAAAGACACATCTACATCAGCATCGTCTTTCATAATCATGTAAACGAAGCGCCTGAAAGAGACAACATGTTTTAGTAACTGCGACTCACTGCTGATAGGGATCTTCTTAATGGGCGAGACCAGTTTGCCATAACGAGACAAAGCTTTAGCTAAGATCTCATCACTTAAAAACGGTGGCACATTGGATAAAGTGACTTTCTTAGAAGGTGTAGAGAGTGGCAACACAGGGATAAATAAACCATCAGCAACTATCCCTGTTTCAACAGTGTTCAGAAATACAACAGTAGCGTTATTCATCCTGGATGCAGACAGTATGCTGTCATGCCCAACCACATCACCCACCGCCAGGCAGCATTTCTCCACACTAACCTCGGACGCCACCTTCACTCCGTGACGCCGGGTCAGTGAGCTCAAACACTGCGGGCGCGGGGCCGACATGCTCCCGATAAACCAGGCAGCACTCGGCCCATAGCGACTATAACAAAAAACACAAAAACAACTAACAGAGAAAAGTCAGGAAACAGAGAGGAAACAAAGATTCACTCACAGCACTCAGCCAACACTCACACCGGAAGTGACAGAGAGAGAGACAGACAGACAGACAGAGAGAGAGAGTCATTACCAAAAACTTATATAGGCTGCTGACGATGTCTGGCCCATTTACATGTCCTGGATTTAAAATCTGGCCTAGTAATTGAACAGCCCTGATCTACGTGGACAGCAACTAACGGTTACAACCTAATGCCATATTACAAATTACATGTGAGCAAAAAATGTATATGCAATATGTGAATTAATGAAAAGTTTCTTACAATTAACCCAACATTTACTTTTGTCTGCCATGTTTCTGTGTAATATGACGTCAACTCGGCAAGCCGTGTACCAAACTTTTCAGCGACTATCCGAGTTGTTGTTCCGACTTGAGGGGCCGGTCACATGAATTTTCCCAATCGGGAACTCATTTTTCAAATTTGTTTTGCCAAATCAGTGGGTGCCACTCCCACTGTACAAAATGGCTACCACCATGAGGTGATCACCACAAAACCAAACATAACAAATTACTGCGTTTACCAACACAAAAACAGTAACACTGAGCGGTGTACCATGAAGGAAGGTGGACATAACCAGGCTGTCATCCGGATTGACAAAACCTGAAACTCCAATCAGAGATAACGGGCGTCAACTTCCTTTGTTAACCAGGTTTTCTTCACCAGGCGCTCGACAGAGAAACAGGTCGTTGTAATGGAGAGCTGTGAAGAATATAAAAAATTATTACAGCAAAAAGAAACACTGTTGCTGCAAATAAGGCATTACGGTTTACAGACAGGAGGGGGACACAGAGGGTGACTGGAATGAACTTTATTTAATGACAGCCAGGAGAGTGTTAGGAGAGGGGTAGTGGATGAAGGGAGGTCAACCGTAAACCGAGACTGGGGAACCACTGGAGAAGCCACGGAGGACTGGAGAAGCCACGGAGGACTGGAGAAGCCACGGGGAACTGGACAAACCACAGGAGACACAGGAAACCCGAGACACACTGGAAACAGGGGAAAGCACTGGAAACTAACACAAAGATCACTTGTGTTATATGGTAACCAGAGTCCTAAACATGAACGAGAACGGACCCTGAGTGAGGTGAGTGGAGTGTCTTTATACTGGCTGTGATTGGGGCTGATTGAGAGCAGGAGTGTAACTGGGAGCAGGTGTGGGTGATTACAGGCTGGTGAGGCCATGACAGGCTGTGACAGTACCCCTCCCCTCCACGGCCAGCTCCCGAGGGCCGAAAACCCGCTCCCCTGACGTGGTGGCCTGTCCTCCATAGGGAGCACGCCGATCCGGGGGGCTGGTCGGAGTCTGAGCAGGTGTGGAGCCAGGAACCTCGGGCGGACAGTCCGGGACTGGCCAGGCAAGGAGCCGGGGAACTCGGGCGGATGGTCCGGAGCTGGGACCCGGGTGGAGCTGGTCACCTCGGGTGGACGGACCGGAGCTGGGACCCAGGTGGAGCTGGTCACCTCAGGTGGATGGCCAGGAGCTTGGAGACAGGTGGAACTGGTCACCTTGGCCGGCCGACCAGGAGCTTGGGCCCGGGTGGAGCTGGTCATCCTCTGAGACGGGAGGCGACGGGAGGGGCTGGGACCCTCTGGAGACGGGAGGCTGGCGGCTGGCGACGGTACTGCAGGGCTGGAGGCCGGCGGCTGGACAGCAGGGCTGGAGACCGGCAGCTGGACAGCAGGGCTGGAGACCGGCAGCTGGGCCTCCGCGATGGAAACCGGCGGCTGGGCCTCCGGGATGGAAACTGGTGGCTGGGCCTCGGAACTGGAGGCTGGCGGTGGCGATCCAGCGGGGACTGAAACTGGCAAGCCGCTGAGCGGCGGAACAGGCGAGCTCATCAGCTGTCCTCTCACCTGGTCAGCAGTCAGGCACACAGCAGAGGTTACAGGTGGGGGAGGGGGGAGTCGTCAGTCTGGAGAAGGCCGTTAGCCTGAGAGTCAGTTGAGGGGGGAGTAGGACTCTCCCAGGAAGATGGAGGAGGGGGGAGCAGAGTACCCAGAGGAGCTTGAGGGCGGACAGCAGCTGAGTTAGAGGGGGGATGAGCAGGAGCCGGTGTGTCGAGTCTGTTAAAGGACAGACTCAGTTCGTTGGCCCTGTCCAAGCTGCCTTCAGTTCCTCTGCTGCCAGTCGGTCTGAAGCCAGTGATGCTCTTCATGCCGCTCCAGACCTCTCTCATGCTGTTCTGCTGGAGTTTCCACTCCAGCTTCCTCCTGTACTTCTCCTTGGCCTCCCTGATTTTCAAGTTCAGGTCGGCCTGGATTGCCCTCACCTCCTCCCTATTACCATCAGTAAAGGCCCTCCTCTTGGCATTCAGGATGTCCTTGATGTCCTTTGTTACCCTGGGTTTGTTATTTGGATAACAATGGACCATCTTAGTTGGGACATTGCGGTTCACATAGAAGTTAATGTAGCCAGTAATGCAGTCAGTAAGCCCGTCAATGTCCTCTCCATGAGTCTCACAGAGTGCATCCCAGTTTGTCACCTCAAAACATCCCTGAAGTATCTCATAGGCCTCCTCTGACCATCTCCTCACTGTCCTTGTGGTTGCAGGCTGCCTTTTAACCAGAGGCACATAGCGGGGTTTGGGGTGAACAAGGATGTGGTCTGACCTACCCAGAGGGGGGAGGGGGGAAGAGCTGTATGCGTCCTTAATGTTAGCATACAGCAGGTCTAGTGTCCTCTCCTCTCTAGTAGGACAATTCACATACTGGGTGAAATTAGTCAGTGTTGTTGAAACACTGACATGGTTGAAGTCACCCGAGATTAATATGAGTGCACTTGGGTGTTGAGTCTGGAGTTGTGCTACGGCGGTGTGAATGGCGTTGCAGGCTAACAGTTCAATGTCCGGGCTACAGATACTCTGCTTGATGGTAACGTGACCAAGGTTACACCATCTATTGTTGACCAGAACAGCAAGCCCGCCACCTTTCCGCTTACCGCTCCCGGTGTGATCCCTGTCGGCCCAAACAGTCTGAAAGCCGTTGATGGAAACGTTATGGTCCGGGATATCCTGGTGTAGCCATGTCTCTGAGAACCACATCAAACTACACTCACGAAGACCGTAGTTTAAATTATACTTACACACAAGTTTTGAAGAAAAAGGAAAGCTAAAAGTTGGAAAATGTAAGAGACGACGAGACGGAGCTACGGCTGCGCTCTACTGTTAGCTGTTAATGTTAGCTAACTGTCACTTGTAGCTACAGTGTACCTTTAAGTGTATTTATACAAGATAATGTACATTAACTGAGTTTCAAAGAAGTTGATTGGTGACTTTATGAAAAGCAGTTGAGAAAACAGCACATTTAGTCACTGGAGCTTTCAGTCATCTCACATCATTGTGCGCAGGTGGAGTCGGGGTGTGGCTTATCTTATGTGAGAATGGATTGGTCCCTCTGTGCATTTGCATATTTGTACAGGCATCTGAGTGTGTGTGAGGAACAAGGTAATAATACAAGTAGTGTTGCATGTTTGCATTACTCACATTATTGCACATCTTTCCTTAATTACTGCATTTGTTTCTGTGTAAATGTTTTTAAATCATTATTTTAAAAGAAGGACTGGATCAATGAATGAATAACTCGATAAGAGTCAGATCAGATGTTTCATCCTTGTTATACAGTTTGAACAAAATCACACCTAACAGCCTTTTTACAGCATTTTAATACAGTTTCATGCAGATGAATCCATTTCTAATGTTTGGCTAACACTTTTAAACTTTTTACCGCACAAAGACTTAGGATTTCCAGCTGTACCTGTTGCTGTTTGTTCAGCTGATACAAGACATGACACCTGAGTGTTGGAACTGATTTCATTTGCAAGAAACTCACAGGAGACAAAGTGAAGACATCACATCAGCTTTCTGCTCAGCTTCTCATTTATTGTCACCGTGCAGCAGATAAAGATTCAAGCCTCCACCAAACGTTATGTTGAAACTAGTTAGTTTGACTTTAAAGCTGAGAGTGTGTTTAGCTGCAGCCAGCGGACTGAAGGCAACATCTTAACCAGCAGAGAATCATTTCTCTTTACAGCCAGCAGCTGCTCACACACACAATCAAACTCGGACTTTTATTTTAGATGAAATATTTACTTCAGCTGCTGACGTCCGTCTACCTTCAACTGGCTGTAACTGAACTGCAAAACTGCAAAGATTTCCTGATACTTTACTTTTCCTCTTTAAAATTGTGTTGGCAGGTAATGCAGCGATTTACACACTATCAGACTCTACATATGTGTTTCCATTTAAAGATTATGGGCCCTACTTTCCTGCTGGCACAAGGCAGAAGTCAGCTGGTGGCGCTCTGTATTTGGTCATTTCTCTGCACCAGACAGGTGGTGCAGCTGAGGCTGACCAGGTGGTGCAATTAATATTTCATCTGTCTGCTGCTTTTAAAGATGAGTGGAGCTCATGTGATTGGTCGTTACTGAAGCTCCGCCTGACTCCACCTGCTGATTCCTCCGACTGATATAATCTGTTCAGCGTTTCTTCCGCGCTGCAGCGAGCGGCGACTGCTTGGAGCCACAGATGGTAACAAAAATGACAAATATTAGTTGGTGTTCTTGTGCTGGTGGATTGTGCTTGTGCCCAGTTTCAGGAACATACGGCCCACAGTGAGATTACATGCTTAATGAGAGAAAGAGAAAGAAATCACAAGAGATCAGCTGATATTCTGCTGTATGTTGGTCCTGGAGATTTACTGCACAGGACGGACCTTCATGCTGATGGCCTTCAGGGAGTAGTCATAGCCCTTCCAATGGAACCACTCCATTCCAACAGCAAAGAGAGTCTTGTCAGCCCCCCAACGATAAAGCCCGTTTGGGTTTGCATGGTGACAAGCATTGTACCAGAACGCCCCAAGAATGATCTGGCACAGTTGCCAGGCCAGGAGTCCTGGTCTTTGTCGATGGTGGTGAACTTCTGTCCGTTGTTTGTACTCAAGGAGTCTCCTACAGAAACACACACAGAACCACAGTTAGTACATCTGCATGATCTATAAACATCAGCTGAACCTTAAAGAGCTGCAGACTTCTGTCAGACAGACTGGTGATCCTCGTTACGGTCCAGACACCTGAAGTCTCCAGCTGCTCCATCACGGTTTTACCTCACTGACACTGACTCATCCACAGACACCAGAGGTCGTCGTCATTTAAACCGTCCACACAAAGACTGCCTTGGCAGCATCGTGCACCGTGGCCATGGGTGTGTACATAGTGTGCATTCCTGAGTCTCATCTGAGCAAAACAGGTGAACACTCTGGTGGCAATGACGTCTCATTGAACTCAACTGCCATTTCAGTAAGTAACTAAATAACTGAACAGTTGAAACACAGACTAACTCACCCGCCCCTCCATTGATGAATCCAGATACATGCAGCAGATATCCAGAACTTTCTGAATCGACAGCGAATGAAGAGTACCGAGCAAACACTTTATTCCCCTCGAAGTCCTCCATGTTGACCAGCAGCTCAGATTTTCGGTTGAGTGTCAGGTAGTGGATGTTGTCAAGACCTGAGCGCACAAACACACACACACACACACACACACACACTATATATACACATGTACTAACTGGGCACAGTTTGACATTTTGTACAGACGTGTAGATAATTCATTAAAACATTAAAAAACTGACTTTTAGGAAGATAATTCACTGATCTAAAGACGAGTCATGAAACTTGGTCACAGTCCCATTTCTGGTTTTACGCCACACAGTTTAAATTTACTTACTACGAACAGCGAGTTTCACAAAGTCACATGACTGTTAGTTTTAGTCTCTCACCGAGCCAGTACTCTCCAGACGGGCAGCCGAAACCCTTCTTGTATTGATCCCAGGGCCTGTAGAAGTTCACCGAGCCGTCCATCCTCCTCTGGAACACCTGGTGGTGGGGGGGGTCATTATTGTTTATTGTGAAAGTCCAACAGGAAGTGTTCACACGGAAAATCACTTCAGTTAAAATACTCACCGTCCACCGACCTCCTTCTGACTTCATGTCGCAGTACACCTACACACAAACACATTCATCAGTGAATCGCTGTTCAAACTTGTACATCAGGTTAATACTTATGAGGCTGTGTGTTATTTAATGTATTATTATATTTTATGCAACTCTCAGAGGGCTCGGCTAGAATCACCCAGAGCCAGCTCCCGGGAAAGTACAAGGTGTGTTAAGATCAGATACTCATTTATTGATCCCCCAGAGGGGAAATTCGGCTGCTACAGCAGCACAGAGACAGATATAAGTACAGATAAATAAATAGATAAATATGGAAACTTCAAATAAAACAGATGCATTCTAAGTGAACAAAATAGAAACTAAGAATAGAAGCAATTCAACTCAAAACTCAAACTTACAGGCTTCAGCAGTACACACACGGTACCCACAACTACTGAACACCAACTGTGTGATACCGGCTGCAGTGACAGCGGTGTCAGCAGGTTACAGCACACTTCAGAGTAATAAGGTACCGTCAGCTCTAACAGCGTACACCAGAATATTATATCATCATGTAATTATTCACACTGATTGAGTCTGAATTGTCCTGCGAGGGACGGGCCATGGAATTGGCCAAACACCAATATAAAACTATCACGTTCATTCACGACCTCTGCTGCTGCTGCTGCGACTGCCTGTATCTGTACCAGGCCGGTGTTTCTATCAGAGATTTCACTGTGAGAAGTGCAGCGAGATCACTTCTGGTATGAATATAAATCAAACTGAACTGTCATGGTGACGTCTAGTCTCCTTTGTCACGTGATGTCAGGATCAGACGACATGATATCAACCCGATATTGGTCCGAGCCGACACACGAGGGGCGTCGGGGAGGAAATGAGCATCGAGCAGGACAGCTGCTTGATTTATCCCCTGTGTGACGTGTGAATGTTTGCTGACACTGACCAATAGGAGCACAGAGCGCGGACTGATGTTGGTGCTGTCAGGGCGAACAGTCAGTCCCTGACGCCTCCTCTCTCAAGGGGCTGTGATTGGTTGGGGTTCAAAGGTTGTCACGGCAAGATTTTGTGACTCTGCAGTGTGATCACCTAATCTGACTCAGGAAGAAATACCTTGTAGTCTGATTCCAGCACAAATGGGAACCTGCGTCCCAGAGAGGGGGAAGTGTACCTGGACAGCAGACTTTTCTCCAGCGGGGTAGATGGTGTACTCTCCGCTGGGTCGGCTCTTGTCTTGGAGATAGATGTCACTGCAGTCCACTGGGAGGACGGGCTTCTGGCAGCTGGTCAACAGTGGAGCCAGGAGGAGGACGACGACGGATACCAGCTGGAACAGAGGAGATTTGACTTTTTGAATCGTACACACTGTTTTAACCGATCACGTTTGTATCCAATCACCTATGCCTTGTTTTGAACTGTGAATTACAGGCTGCTAGTACTGTCTTAGTACTGTCTTATCTTATTTCTGCCCATCAGCACAACCCCAGATTCCTATTTAAGACTGTGAATCAGTTAGTTAACCCAGCCTCTCCTTGTGCCCCTGCTGATTGTGATGCTGATTATTAAAAGCTTCTTTTGCACTTTGCTGGAAAGGTGGAGTTAATAAGATCTGATATCACCCCCAATCCTGCCTTTTTAGATGTGGATCACCTGCTCAGGGATTCTTTGAGAAATTTCTCTGCTGTTACTCTGCCTGAACTTGCAGACATCATGTCGCTTATGAGAGTATCCTCCAGCCCTCTGGACAAAATCCCAACTTTTTTCAACAGCTCGCTGTCTACTGGCTGCGTCCCAGATTACTTTAAAACAGCTTGTGTCCAGCCAGTCCTAAAAAAAACACCCACCCTCCTGGAAAACTATCGTCCGATCTCCAAACTGCCTTTTATTTCCAAGATTCTCGGAAAACTTGTATCTAAGCAGCTTCTCGCTGCTGTGGAAAACAATAATACCTTTGAAAATTTCCACTCTGGCTTTCGTCAGCACCACAGCACTGAGACAGCCCTTCTCAAAGTCACTAATGACCTTTTAATAAATGCAGACGCAGGCATGTGTTCAATTCTTGTGCTGCTGGACTTAAGTGCTGCCTTTGACTCTATTGATCATGGCATTCTTTTAGATAGACTGAGGCACTGGGTGGGCGTATCTGGCTCTGCACTAGACTGGTTCGCATCTTACCTGTCCAATAGGAAACTCTGTGTCAGCATTAATAACTTCATGTCATCCTTTTCCCATATCAAGTACGGTGTGCCTCAAGGTTCAATTCTGGGACCAATACTGTTCTCCTTGTACATGCTTCCTTTGGGTGATGTAATCCGCAGACATGGTATTTCTTTTCATTGCTATGCGGATGACACGCAGTTGTACCTCCCTGTCAAGCCCACTGACCTCAGTACGCTGAGCTCTCTGCAGGACTGCCTGTCTGACATAAAACACTGGATGTCGATAAATTTTCTTCAGCTCAACTCAAATAAAACTGAAATCCTCGTTATTGGGCCCCAACACATCACTAAACAAATACTGCCATCTGCTGGTAACCTGTCACAACATGTCAAGCCTGTTGCAAGAAATCTTGGTGTCCTGTTTGATAGCAATTTATGTTTTGAGCAACATATCACTAGGCTTCAATCATGTTTTTATCACCTCAGAAATGTTGCAAAAATACGATCTATTTTAAATGCAGAAACTGTTGTACGTGCTTTAATCTCCTTACGCCTTGATTATTGTAACAGTCTGTTCACTCGTCTTAATCAAAAAACTGTGAAACGACTGCAGACTGTACAGAACTCAGCTGCTAGGCTCTTAACCAGGACCAAGAAATATGACCACATAACACCTGTTTCAGCTTCTTTACATCCCTGTTTGTTTTAGGATTGATTTTAAGATCTTATTGATTACTTTTAAGGCTCTTCATGGCCTGGCTCCAGACTATATTTTAGACCTTGTAATCCCTTATGAACCTTCATGTAGTCTGAGATCTTCGGGCAGGGGTCTCCTGTCTGTTCCTGAGTCCAGGATAGAAACTAAGGGGGGCAGAGCTTTTGCCATCAGGGCCCCGAGGCTCTGGAACAACCTGCCCGAAGACATCAGGCTGTCTGAGTCAGTGTCTTCGTTTAAGTCTCTTCTCAAAACACATTTTTATCGGAAAGCAGATCCTGATTTTACCTGAACTGGCTGTTTATTTTATTGCTTTTGTGTATTTTATTTCTTTATATTTCATCATTCACACTGGTGTTTTATTTCTCTTGTTGTGAAGCACTTTGTACTTTGTTTTTATAAGTGCTCTATAAATAAAGTTTTATTATTATTATTAGTATTAACCGTTTGGCCTCCAGTTTCATGGCTGTGGGCAAAGTCAGCTCTGAGAGACAGAAAAGCTGGAGCTGACTGACAGTAATTATCTGTAACCATCTACGCTACTGATATCACAAACCTCTAAGCTGTTCTGTGAAATATCAGTTCACAAACTTACCTTCATTGTCAGATTTCTGCTGAAACTGCTGATGGATAAAATCTGTCTGATGTTCTGAAAATACAGCAAGAAGAAATGTAACAATTGTTCAGTAAACTCACATGAACGGATTATTATGTGAATGCAGAATAAGCACAGTTGAAATTTGGTGTCCAGGTTCACTCCCCACAAAAATACAGGAAGCTCAGCACAATAGAGGTGGAGTGACAGGAATAACTTCCCCCACAATACTGCATTAGATACTAATCTTGACAATTCTTCTATTAAATAGAATTTACTAGAGTTCAAGGTCTTTCTGTGATATTATTAAATCATTATTTTGTGATTCTTGTCCAAAGATATTAGAATATTAGAATCACCTCTCAGTAATAATCAAACACAATTCAACAGTATCACAAACTACAGCCTCCAAAATGACCATAAAGTTGAATGAACAAAAGTTAAAGTTACCAAAACTGAATCACCTCTAATCTAATGTAGCCTGTTGGCAGGACTACAAGTCAGAGTGGTAGTAAGAAGCACGAATATTGTCTTATAGACTCAATTCAGGCGGAAAAAATATCGTCACACACGTATATGTACTTATTCATATTATAAATAAGTTCATAAAACGGTCGCATTTTGTTTTGCAGTTGACATGCAATTTTTAATATTATTGCAATTTAATACAATGAAACAAAATGTTCAAACTTTAGCTCAACGTTTTTCTAATTCAGACATTTTGGGTTAAAAAAATCACCAAAGCCTCTGAGAGAATAATATTACACACAGGTGAATTATCAGACATGCTTACCTGTGTGAACTCACCTGAACTGAAGAGACTTTGTGGCTTCACCTTCAGAGGAAACAAACTGCTGCTTCTCTTTATATCTACAGACGGTGTCGTCACCCAGTCGCACCTCTTAGAAAAACCAATGATCGTGTCTGGGTGTTTGTCTTTCATCCAAAGACTCAAGGGATTCCTGTTCTTCTCCAAACAGGAATAATTAATTTCTTTCTTTCAGATTATTAAACAGTGTTTATGTTTCTGCCAGTGGTCCTGTAGTACATGATGACTGTGAATTAAAGAAAACATTTCAGAAGATTTCTAACTTGTACCTGTAAAAACTACATCAGGTGGCATTAGGACCCCAGACGTTGCCCCAGCAGTTTGGAAGCAGCAGCCTCCCTTTCAGCTCGCCGGCGACACACAAAGCAAAGTTCTCTGAGAAATATTTGGGTCTGGTCGGTAAACTACTGCAGCTGCTGAGCTAAACGCTTATATGCTCGCAGGCGGGAACATGTTAGCACTAGTTAGTCACAATATATAGATCATTTACACGTAGATGCTGCATCCGGCTTGTGAGGTGTGTCTCTGCTGCCGCCATCTTGCAGCAGGTTCTGACCAGTTCACATAGAAAATGCCAGATGTTTGTGCTGCTTTTGAAAGTTCAAATGCCTACAAGCCGGGGCTGCAGAAGTCAAAAAACATGATCCTCACCGTGCTTGCCGGCTTGTCCAGGTGGGTGTAGATGCAGTTCAGCAGGAAGATGATGGCGTCCTCAACTCCCAGCCGGGGCTGGTAGGCGAACTGAAGGGAGTCCAGGAGGGGTTTGACCATGGGTCGCAGCTGTTCCAGCACCAGTCTCTCCAGGGTCTTCATTATGTGGGAGGTCAGTGCCACCGGTCTGTAGTCCTTGGAGCCACTGGGACGCAGCATCTTCAGCACTGGAACGAGGCAAGATGTCTTCTACAGAACAGGGACCCTTTGAAGACTCAGCTTGCAGCCTTGTTTGAGTGGAGTTTCATCAGCTGTCCTCTCACCTGGTCACAGCAGAGGTTACAGGCGGGGAAGGGGGGGAGTCGTCAGTCTGGAGAGGGCCATTAGCCTGAGAGCCAATTGAGGGGGGAGTAGGACTCTCCCAGGAAGATGGAGGTAGGGGGGAGTAGGACTCAACACCCTGTACAACATTCAATAGTGTTATTAATGTTGTACAGTCTGCAGCAGAGAGTGACTGACTGTCGGTTTTAAGACAAAAAGAAGAAAAATCTATCTACCAGCTACAGAGACGGAGGATCCACAGCATCATTCAGACTTTCTGGGCAGACATGTTGTTTTTTAAAGCTCCGTAGAGCTGCAGAGGTGGTGATACTTGTGGGTTCAGAACTTAATGTAACGTTTAAACAGTCAGTGGTTCAGAACAACCAGAGACACTTTCACTTTACTCCATTTCATCCAGCGGCTGCTCAGTTTTCTCTGCTACTAAAATCTAGAATAGAATTTAAAATCCTTCTCCTCACCTACAAAGCTCTTAATGGTCTGGCACCATCATATCTTAAAGAGCTCATAATACCTTATTACCTGACTAGAGACTAGAGACACTGCGCTCCCAGGATGCAGGGTTACTTGTGGTTCCTAGAGTCTCCAAAAGTAGACTGGGAGCCAGAGCCTTCAGTTATCAAGCTCCTCTCCTGTGGAATCAGGTCCCAGTTTGGGTTCGAGAGGCAGACACCATCTCCACATTTAAGAGTAGACTTAAGACTTTCCTCTTTGATAAAGCTTATAGTTAGGGCTGGCTCAGGTGAGCCCTGAACCATCCCTTAGTTATGCTGCTATAGGCCTAGACTGCCGGGAGACTTCCCATGATGCACCTCTTTCCTCTCTCCTCCTCTCCCTCTCCATCTGTGTGCATTTTTATCCCATTACTGCATGTTACCAACTCAACATCTTCTCTCTCCCGTAGTTCTGTGCTTTCTCGTCTCTCTCCTCTCTCTTTCTGTCACTTTCAGCAGGTATTTCTGCCTCCAGAGCTGCAGAGTCTGGATCTGTGGTTGTGGGCCACCTGCTGCCCCCGTGTTCCTGCAGAGTCTGGATCTGTGGTTGTGGGCCACCTGTTGCCCCCGTGTTCCTGCAGAGTCTGGATCTGTGGTTGTGGGCCTCCTGCTGCCCCCGTGTTCCTGCAGAGTCTGGATCTGTGGTTGTGGGCCACCTGCTGCCCCCGTGTTCCTGCAGAGTCTGGATCTGTGGTTGTGGGCCGCCTGCTGCCCCCGTGTTCCTGCAGAGTCTGGATCTGTGGTTGTGGGCCACCTGCTGCCCCCGTGTTCCTGCAGAGTCTGGATCTGTGGTTGTGGGCCGCCTGCTGCCCCCGTGTTCCTGCGCGACAACTGCTGCTACAGTTGTTGTTATTGGCTCTGTTACTAATACTGACATTTTTCCTATAGCTGTCATTCCTATTATTATTAATGTATTAATAATATTATCACTACCATTACATTATTACTATTTTAAAAATTGTACATGGTGTTTGCATTGTGCCCCCCCCCCACAAAACCCCTCTCTCTCACACGGAAGCGGCGGCCCAACATTGAGTCTGGTTCTGCTCGAGGTTTCTGCCTCTTAAAGGAAGTTTTTTCTTGCCAATGTCGCCAAGTTCTTGCTCATGGTGGGATTTGCTGGGTCTCTGTAAATAATATTCTAAAGAGTACGGTCTAGACCTGCTCTATAGTAAAAGTGCAATGAGAGAGTCTGGAGAGGGCCGTTAACCTGACAGCCAGTTTAAACAACGTTAACGTTTAAACAGTCAGTGGTTCAGAACAACCAGAGACACTTTACACCATTTCATCCAGCAGTTGCTCAGTTTTCTCTGCTACTAACCTACAAAAAGTAATAAAAGAAGAGTTAACTGATGGAACAAATTTGCTTTGTGCTTTAAAGTATTTATTCAATTCACAATCATCACATACTGCAAAAAACAAAACAAGTTGAGTGTTACAGGAGAAATGAGTCACGGAAGAGGAGCAGGAACTACTTCAGGAGTTGGACTGAAAGTTAAACACCGATAAGACCACAGTGCATATCAATGTCAATAAAAGGCTGTAAAATAATATTCAGCTGAGTTGATTTTGGCAGGTTTGACGTGTGATTCTTACTTTTTCTCACCCACCTTCCTGTTCGTTTCTTCTTCTGATGCGAAGTGCAGCCCTGTGGCGTTGACGATGCCAACAGATTTCCCACACATGCTTTATTGTAATAAATGAAACTAAGAAATGTGTATTTAGTGATGCAGGAGCAGCACAGTGATCCTTCTGTTACACCCCACCCTTAGGCGCCCATAATTAATAAAATTTAAAATAATGAAGTAGCTTCGCTTGCTGATTAATTTGACAGGGAAATGTGCAGCACTCCCCTCAGCCTGTGGCCTTCAAAAAAGCAAATGGTAAGGGTTTTATATTTTATAGTAGTCCTATGTCCATCTTTTAAAGTGAGCCTTACCAAGAACGCACCTTGCTAAGTGAATCATGAACACAGTACAACATCGACATGGCTGAAAAGCCATCTCTGTTGCTTGATGAACACCTCAGTGACCTATCAACTAATACTATTTATGCATTCTGGGAACGCAGTGTTTATCGGGTAATAAGGTATTATGAGATCTTTAAGATATGATGGTGCCTGACCATTAAGAGCTTTGTAGGTGAGGAGTAGGATTTTAAATTCTATTCTGGATTTTACAGGGAGCCAGTGCAGAGAAGCTAATATTGGAGAGATATGATCTCTTTTCCTGGTTCTTGTCAGTACACATGCTGTAGCATTCTGGATCAACTGGAGAGTCTTAAGGGACTTATTCAGGCAGGCCGACAATAAGGAATTGCAATAATCCAACCTAGAAGTAACAAATGCATGCACTAGTTTTTCGGCATCATTTTGAGACAGGATGTGCTTGATTTTTGCAATGTTACGTAGGTGAAAGAAGGCAGTCCTTGAAGTTTGTTTCATGTGGGAGTTAAAGGATAAGTCCTGATCCAAGATAACTCCAAGGTTCCTTACGGTGCTGCTGGAGGCCAGGGCAATGCCATCTAGAGAAACTATATAGCGATGAAGGTTGGGGTAATAGCACCAGAGAGAGGGTGACCTTCTCAACGGGACTATTTCATCGGCGGAGTGAGGATAAAATGGTCAGGTCACTTAAAGGAAGCAGTTTTACAGAATTGCATTCGACATCATGCTGCTCTCATGGTCAACAGGTCAACAGGCACCGCCATCAACCAACAGCAGCCGTCATGCTTTATGCTAAATAAATGTCTGACAAGACGCCGTGCATCAACCTGTCAAAATCTACTGAATTAAAAAATATATTTTTAAATCTTACATTAATCTACAGTTGTATTTGCGGACTTTACTGCGAATACAATTAATGCCATATGAACCACTCTCCATTATTGGTGCAAGAATGAGCTCAGTTTTTTATTTTGAATTGTATGAGTGCTGGTGAGATGCCTGTCGTCAAGAGTTGTATCACCCTATATTTTCTGTTGACAGGTTAGAAAGACTTGAGGATGTTGCTGAGACCTCTGATTTACAGTCTGAGTCTGATTTAAACTCTTAATGAAGGCGTGTTTACTACAAATGTGTGTTTTGTGTGTTAATGTCATGCAAGGATTATGCCCACTTTATAGACTGAAGGAATGTTCTTGCCACACTGTGGCAGTACAGTATCAAAGGGTTGCCATGTTGTCCTTATTAAACAAATAATAATAATAATAGTTTTATATAGTTATAGTTATATATACAGTGGTGTGCAAAAGTGTTTGCCCCCTTCCTGATTTCTTATTTTTTTGCATGTTTGTCACACTTAAATGTTTCAGATCATCAAACAAATTTAAATATTAGTCAGAGATAACACAAGTAAACACAAAATGAAGACTTTGGAGCGGCCTAGTCAAAGTCCTGACCTGAATCCTATTGAGATGCTGTGGCATGACCTTAAAAAGGCAGTTCATGCTCGAAAACCCTCCAACGTGGCTGAATTACAACAATTCTGCAAAGATGAGTGGGCCAAACTTCCTCCACAGCGCTGTAAAAGACTCACTGCAAGTTATCGCAAATGCTTGGTTGCAGTTGTTGTTGCTAAGGGTGGAGCAACCAGTTATTAGGTTTAGGGGGCAATCACTTTTTCACACAGGGCCATGTAGGTTTGGATTTAGTTTTCCCTTAATAATAACAACCTTCATTTACAAACTGCATTTTGTGTTTACTTGTGTTATCTTTGACTAATATTTAAATTTGTTTGATGATCTGAAACATTTAAGTGACAAACATGCAAAAAAATAAGAAATCAGGAAGGGGGCAAACACTTTTGCACACCACTGTATATATATAGTTAAACTATATTGTGTATATACAGTAGTTTATAGTTTTATTCCCTACTTCTCTGCTCCAGGCAAAGTAAGGAGGGCCCCCTCTTGTCTCGAGCCGTCCCTGAGTGTGGGAAATGTGGATGCAATTAAGAGACGGGGGATTTTTTTGGGTTGGATTCTTTCAAAATCTAGCTTTCTCTTGCTAGCTTCTCCAACGTTAGCTACCCTAGCTTTAACGAACATAAACACAATGGATTAATTTAGGCCTAATACTAACATATCTCTATTTGACTAATCAAACACATGCCTTGGTTGATATTTTTGTGTACTGCAACTATACTATGAACTATACTACAAATGAACTTTAATATACGTGTTGGTTTACGACACACTTCTAGCCCGCTTGAAAGTATACTCTCAGTAAACTTGTATGTACAGTTTACTTTATAGCAAACATCATATTTTATAAACTCTTCGTATGTTTTACGTGTAAAAATCTTAATTTGTAAAGTAACTAAAGCTGTCAGATAAATGTAGTGAAGTAAAAAGAACAATATGTAGTAGAAGTAGCATGAAAGGTGAATGTACTTTCAGAAAGCCTTAATAAATCACCTCTCTGATTATTCAAATGTCTTATAATACATGAGTGGACACAGTGGAGCATAGCAGCATTATTATTAATATTCAATATTTATTAGCATTTCAAGTATTGTGTTTGTTATTGATATTGTTACTGAATGTTATACAGAGTTTATGGATCTACGGTGGCCGTGCGCGGTCAAAAGCGCGCTGGTTCGGAGGGGCTGCCGCGGTAGTAATGGAGGGGGTCACAGTCGGCCAGGTATTTGATGCGGAATGCATCCTCAGCAAACGGCCGAGAAAGGTAAGAAAACGCCGCTAACGGCTCCGCGGGGACGCTGCTTCTCACCGGACGTGTTTCTTCATGTGTCTCTGACATTTTCTGTCCTCCTTCACAGGGCAAGTTTGAGTATTTGGTGAAGTGGAGAGGGTGGTCGTCTAAGTAAGTAGCTAGCTAGCATCCTGCGCTAGCCGCCGCGGCTAACGACACATACAGCAGCTAACACAATGCCCGGCGGTGCCGCGGTGTTTACGCTCCTGCTGCGGGGTTTTAACTCGCTACAGGAGGGGGAAACGGCGGCTTTCCCCTTTTAACACACTGACTGATGAACACACGGCGCAGCAGCAGCCATTTCTGCTCTCGTTTCTCGGCTTTTCTGTGCCGTTTTCACGCCGAGCAGCAGCTGATGCTAGTGCCAAGGAGCTGCAGGCTCCACTGGGTCACCTGCGTCCACGTAAACTGAGCCAGAACCGGCCCAGGAAATCCCCATCACAGCCTCAGAGAACAGGGGGACGTCTCCGGGTGTCTTGTTTTGTCCAAAAAAAAACAAAATATTCCGTTTACAGCAATAGAAAACAGAGAAAAGCATAAAATCCTCACATTGGATTCGGGATTTGTGCTTTAAAAATGTCGGGTCCATCACTGTTTACACATACATGCTGTTAGACCAAACTTCACTTTAAAGCTGCACTAGTGAATATATTTGATATTAAAAAGGATCAAACGACGTGAACTGTGAAAGGTGTTGCTTGTAGTGACGAACCTGCAGAAACGGTGCAGTTCCCCGTCGGCTCTTTTAGTCTGTTTTAGGTCATTGTTTCGGTTTTCTGGCCCTCAAACTGTCCAGCAGCTGTTTTCAGAGAAGAAGAAGCGGTAAAAAGCGTCTGAACGCTACCTGCCCAGCAGCAAACAGCAGTCAGAGAGCAGCTGCTGAACATAGCGGAGCATCTAGCAGCTAAAGAGCCAGATGTTTCACTCAGCAGCTGCTGGAGACCAAACACAGAGCTGAGCGGAGAGAAGATGTTTCTGCACGCTGGATCAAACACAGGCTGGCGGAGAACTCGCCTCGGCGTCCATCAGATGAAACTGGCCTCCTGATGAAGCGTCGTGTCGCTGCTGGAGGCGGGAACTTTATAAGACGACGTCAGTGTTGTGCTCTCGAGCTTGTTGCTGCCAAATGTCGAAGCAGGTTGAACTCGACCTGAAGCTGCTAAACTAAAACTATAAAACACACGAGACGATTTTATTAAAGTTGACCGTATTTCTGTAAAACTTCCCGTTAAAACAGTTTTTTTCTGATATTTTCAGGCACAACAGTTGGGAGCCAGAAGAAAACATTTTGGACCCGAGGCTGCTGGCGGCGTTCCACAAGAGGTGCGTGGTCGCAGTTTGTTAGCGGTCGCTAACAAGAGTCAGTCGTACGTTACGTTTATGGGACATTTTTCATGTAGAACCGAATGTTGATAAAGATGAAAGCAATTTAAAAAAAAACAAAAAAAAAACAAATATCACATTTCTTGTAAACGATAAAAGAAACAAAAACAGTTATTTTCATTTGGATTAATCTGTAGATTATTTTAGCAGCTAATCTCTAAGAAAACTGTGCAAATGATGATTTCTCAATGTGACGTCTTCAGATTATTCTGAACGTCGAGTTTTGTTTGGTTTGACAAAAACTTCTTAGCACAGAGTCGACTCACTGGACATTTTCCAGAGCTTTCAGCCACATCTCATGGCCTTCACTAAGTAGCCTGAAAACAGGACGATTTTAGCAGGGAAAGGTATTAAATGTCCAGCCAGACTCTGCGGACGATGTGATGATTTCTACGTTCGTTACTGAACAGAACGTCCAGACGGTTTAAAGTTTGTTTATTTTGAAACGTCTGCAGAGCAAAGAAGAAGATCTGCATGTTTCATGTGAGTGATTGCGTTAATATGCTTTCAGAGAACAAGAGAGGGAGCTTCTGTTCCAGAAGAAAGGAAAGAGGCCACGAGGACGTCCGCGCAAGATTCTGGTAATTCCTCTCGCCTGCAGCATTTCCGCAGTAACACCTCACCAGTTTCACTCATATCATTCTGCCTTTCTAGCCGCCTGCACCAGCTGCTCTTAAAGACAGCCGCTCCTCGTCCTCTTCTTCCTCTGGTCTTTCATCGTCGGCCTCCTCCTCTTCCTCAGAGGATGAAGATCACACGAAGAAGGCGAAGCCCGGCCCTCGTGTCCACCCGGCCCCCCAGAAGAGGCCTCAGATCATGCTGGCCAAAGCCGATCCTCCCCGCAAGAAGAAGCGCGGGAGGAAGCCGCTCCACCCTGACCTGAGGGCTTTAAGACAAGCGAAGAGCAGACCTCCTCCTCCTCCTCCGCCGCCACCTCCACCTGCTCCTCCACGTCACCAGCAGGTGCTCAAAGCGCCCAGGGAGGAGCCTCGACCTGGGGTGAAGAAACCTCTGCAGCCGGCCAGCTTCACCTACACCGGGCTGAGCAGGAGCTCCAGAGAGGAGGCTGCCTCCGCCTCCCAGACCTCCGCCAGCTCCTTTGCCCAGACAGCCGCCTCCAGATCCGGATCCCTCAGCTGCATTTGGACCAGTCGCTCCATGTCTCCGTCCTCCGGCTCCTCCTCTTACAACAAAAGCAGCCCGTCCCCACAAAGTAAGAACTCTCTGTCCGAGCTGAAGCGCTCCATCTCAGAAACAGGCGGCAGCAGAGGAGACGGGTTCAAGGTGTCGACTCTGAAACAAGGCGGAGGTTCGGGGTCGTTGGGTTTGCACAGCAGCTTCGCGGGAGGCCAGATGGTCCAGCGCTCCCCGCTGGGCCAGAGGAGGCAGGAGGGCGTTGGAGGTCAGACCGGGTTGGTTCAACACAAGCAGCAGAACTCCGGCCTTTCCAAACAGCCGTCCTCGCTAACGCCTCGAGACCGAGCCAACCAGGCGCTCAGCCTCCGAGCCCTCAACCTGCAGAGCGTCAGCAAGCCGCCGGCCGGCAGCAGCCTTCAAGGACACAACGCGAGCGGCACCGGAGCTGCAGCGTCCAGGTCGAGCTTACGGAGCGGCACCGGCGGGATTGTTGTAAAAGGAGGAGTGAGTATGAAAGAGACTCGAACATCAGCTGGTGGGCAGCGCTCTGCGCTGGCAGCAGGCGGAGGTGCCGAGCAGGGGAGGTTGCGACAGGACAGGGGGAAGGAGGTGTTGGCGGAGACTAAGAAGCTGGCAGGAAGCAGCTCCGGCCGAGGGAACGGCAGCGGGAGGCACGAGGAGAGGAAGCACGGGCTCAGCTCCCAGAACCGGAGTCTGAATGAGCTCAGCACCGGCGACTCTGACGAGACCAGCAGCAGCGAATCGGAGCACGACGCCTCCCTGTTTCCAAACAACAGCCGGCCCAGCCTCGGCAACGACGCCACGGAGTCTGACACGGAAACGGACTGGCGGCCGGCGCGGAGCCTCCTGGAGCACGTGTTCGTCACCGACGTCACGGCCAACTTCATCACGGTGACGGTGAAGGAGTCGCCGACCAGCGTGGGATTCTTCAATTCGCGGAATCACTGAAGGACGTCCGCGATGGTGCCTCAGTCTGCAGAGCTGAGCTGGACCAAACTGTCTTACAACGCTTCCTACAGCAGCTCTCAGGGTTCCTGCACCGCTCTGGAAATGTATCTACAGATTTCAGTCTTTCGGCTCTTTATACGCTTAAAAATGCACAAGTTCGGGAAACTTATCGTGTTGTCCAAACAGACGACGCAGCGTCTGAGGTTTCAGTAATCCCGTGATGTTACATAAGTAGTAGAAGACAAACACACAGTGGAAACATCATGCTGAATATGAAATCCCTTTGGTCATATATTTGTTGAAACAATGTAGGAACCCTGGTGTTTAGACCCCTTCTACACCTGATATTAAGATGCAGTCTGTGGCCGGAGAAGGAAAAATGAAAGTTCAAGGTGTGAAGGCTCACAGCGTTGGATTTGGATTATACTCGAATATCCGTTAACTGAAAATGCAGTCCTGGAAGTGTCGTGTTATTCATCCATGCATCATCCTGCAGTCGCAGTTTTTGGGCCTGATATAGTTAACGTCTGGGTGTGGAGGTCAAGGTGCTGGATGGATGTGGAAGAATTTGTCCTCAAACACCGGCGTCCCAGTTTCACGTCAGCTCCGTCAAATCGTACCACCTTCTTCTTGAGATCTCTGCTGCTTCCATCTCAGTACGTGTGGAGGTGGATGTATGTTGGTTTGTGGTGCAAGTAAAGTCCCAGTTGCTCAGAATAATCCACAGACTTGTTTAAGGACTGTCTGCCGCTGAGAGCTCTTCTGCCACCTCAATATATAACTTTTTGAATGGAGTTTGGTTTGTGGTGGAACTTGTTAAACTGAAAACTCAGCAGCAGAATCTTTTTTCCAGAAATACGTTCCGGTTTCTCAGAAAAACCGCAGACCTCACCGAGGAGAGTAGGGTGGCATTAAATTGTAACTTTTTTGAATGGAGTTTGGTTGGACGTTGGTTTGTTGAAGGTTCATTCTTTCCCTTGAATACAGTACATTGACAACTTAATTTTCACTCAAAGTCCACTTACTAGCCCTTTTTTTTTTTTTTTAGAGCTTTCAACCACATGTTATGGTCTTCATCACCGAGTAGTGTTTGCTCAGATGTCATCACGTGCATAGATCATGGGACATACAGGTGGGTGTATAACCTGCTATCATGTAACTGCTCCATCCACTGATGAAGTGATCTTTAACACCACTAGTTCTTCCCTCAGTTTGCGTGTTATTAGAAGGTGTAAAGGCGGGGTTTAAAACTACAGATGGATGTACGACACCACCTCTCCAGTGCCTCAGGTTCTTCCCAGAGACCACCGAGCCCACTGCCACCGTTCAGCTGCGTGTGATGATTAGTTTGAGTAGGACATTTTGTGCTCGTCGGACCTGTATCCAAACTAAATATGTGGCTTTATCCAGGGCAGCATGTTTAACAAAATATTCAAAACAAAAAAAAAAAAAAAAAAGTGAAGTCCGTCTGTGATCATTTTCATCCATACACAAATCCCATCTGGGTTTAGTTCCCTTTGGACCAAAGGTGTTATGAATGTGAATTATCTCGTTTTTAATTTAAATTTGTGTTACTGACAGTATTTCTTGCACTACACAGTATAAATGTAAGCTGATTTCTTCTCATCTCAAAAGAGGCATTCCATTGTCACTGATATTTACCAATTTTATACCATTTTAATACATTTGCCGTCACAATGTCTTTTGGAGTTGAAATATGTGTTAATTTATATTTGTAAATATGTTTTTTTCATGTGATATCTGATATCTATCTGGTGCTCATATTGGCTTACTAGCTTCAGATACTTGTGCCTCTCCGCCATTTTGAAGGTATTTGAAATAAACCAGAAGTACCTAAAGAATGAAAACGTGCAGGTGTGGAGTCACTTCATCACACAGGTGTGCCTGCTGTTCACATCCTCAGCAGCAGGCGTCGCTGTTGGGCAGCAAATGCAGCTTCTGCGTTTCTGGAACAATCAGATCCGCCTCCACTTGTGACATCCAGCAGATATTTAGGTTTTGTTCTTTATTCTTTTAGTGAATCAACCTGAATAATACGCAGGCAGTTTCATACTTAATACTAATTCTGTTTATTAATGTTGTTGATGGGCAAACAGATCAATAATCTCAGTGAAAGAACAAATTAAGAGAACAGGTTGATGAACCGAACAAACAGATTAGTAGAACTGAGCGAATGAGCTTGGATTAATAAATCCGTCATGACAGAAAGTAAAAATAAATAATTAAAAATTGTGATGTGTAATGTAAAGTTGGCCAGGAGAATAATTCAGTGAGAAGATAAAATGAGCAAACGATTAATAAACGTAAATAAATTGTTAAACCTTGTTAATTATGAATTAATGTATTAATAGTAATAATAGTTTCCTGTGCAAACAGATTAAACCATGCAAGGGATGGGACAGATTAATGAACAGTGATCGGATTAATAAATCTGTCTTCATTCAAAGAAAATGCAAAAACTAACAAAACAAAAAATATTTCTTCATATAAAATTGTCCAGTTATTTTATTAAAGTGCAGCGTGAAGTGTTCCCACCTCGTTCCATTAGTGCAGGAAATGGTGACTGTTACTATTATCACTTTTATCACTATTATTATCATTAGTTACTATTATTACTATTATCATTAGTTACTATTATTACTATTATCATTAGTTACTATTATCATTAGTTACTATTATCACTTTTATCATTAGTTACTATTATCATTAGTTATTATCACTATTATCATTAGTTACTATTATCACTATTATCATTAGTTACTATTATCACTATTATCATTAGTTACTATTATCATTAGTTATTATCACTATTATCATTAGTTACTATTATTACTTTTATCATTAGTTACTATTATCACTATTATCATTAGTTACTATTATCATTAGTTATTATCACTATTATCATTAGTTACTATTATTACTTTTATCATTAGTTACTATTATTACTATTATCATTAGTTACTATTATCACTATTATCACTAGTTATTATTATCATTAGTTATTATCACTATTATCATTAGTTACTATTATTACTTTTATCATTAGTTACTATTATTACTATTATCATTAGTTACTATTATTACTATTATCATTAGTTACTATTATCATTAGTTATTATCACTATTATCATTAGTTACTATTATCACTATTATCATTAGTTACTATTATTACTATTATCATTAGTTACTATTATCATTAGTTATTATCACTATTATCATTAGTTACTATTATTACTTTTATCATTAGTTACTATTATTACTATTATCATTAGTTACTATTATCACTTTTATCATTAGTTACTATTATCACTATTATCATTAGTTACTATTATCACTATTATCATTAGTTACTATTATCATTAGTTATCACTATTATCATTAGTTACTATTATTACTATTATCATTAGTTACTATTATCACTATTATCATTAGTTACTATTATCACTATTATCATTAGTTACTATTATCATTAGTTATCACTATTATCATTAGTTACTATTATTACTATTATCATTAGTTACTATTACTATTATCATTAGTTACTATTATCATTAGTTATTATCACTATTATCATTAGTTACTATTATTACTATTATCATTAGTTACTATTATTACTATTATCATTAGTTACTATTATCATTAGTTATTATCACTATTATCATTAGTTACTATTATCACTATTATCATTAGTTACTATTATCACTATTATCATTAGTTACTATTATTACTATTATCATTAGTTACTATTATCATTAGTTATTATCACTATTATCATTAGTTACTATTATCACTATTATCATTAGTTACTATTATCACTATTATCATTAGTTACTATTATTACTATTATCATTAGTTACTATTATCATTAGTTACTATTATCATTAGTTACTATTATTACTATTATCATTAGTTACTATTATCACTATTATCACTAGTTATTATTAACATTAGTGTAACTGCAGCTGTGAGATAAACGTAGTGAAATTAAAAATAAGATTTGCGTGCAGTAGTTGAGTAAATGTACTTAGTTACACCAACAACAACACAACTCATCACACACACATACAGAGGTGATGTCTGCAGGTTAGTGTGTGTGTGTGTGTGTGTGTGTGAGACAGAAGCTATCATCTCACAAAGCTGCAGATTCAGTGATTTATGGCCAGAGAGGTGGAATTTTCCCAAAATAAGTTTGAGTAAACAGGCTGCGACAGAGGGGCCCTCACAGCACACTGGTATGCATAAACAGTTTGAACAGTGCGGGGCAGTGTGAGCCCCCTCCCCTTCTACTGCACACACACTCACACAGTGACAGCAGCCTGTGAGAGTCTGTCTGAGTCTCCCTGTTGGTACAAAGACAACCAGACTGTCATCAATCTGCTGCACCACCACCACCACCGACCTGCAGCCCGTTAACCCCGTCAGTCCCAGCGCCACACGAACCGATTGGTCTATCTCGCTGTCAGTCAATATATCAACAGCCCTGATCTTTATAGACAAAATGAGCTATCATGCTTGGTTGTAACACCCCGGGTGTGTGTTATTGTGGCGATCCACTCAACATGTGGGGGAAAGGCTCTGTTATTTATTGGCTATGATGCTTTTGTAAGTGGTTGACCTTTGACCCCCGTGAAGTCAGTGACATGTTAGATTTGAGTAAAAGTTCCTCTGAGTTCGTCTTTGTAGTTATGAGGCTGTCGTGAGCTCCCAGACGTCACTGCTCTGTCACATCCGACACCTTCATTTCTAATAAAATGCATTTCGTAGTCATTTTTTTCCAGGCGAAGCTAAACTCTACGTGTTTATATAATCCATCATAAATCTTAACTATACATCTTCATGTTCAGGCAGTCCTGGTTATTCTGAAAAAGAAAATGTAAAACACATCCACATTTGAAGCTGAATAGAGACGATTTTACTTCACTCGTTATTCCACACAGCCCTG
The DNA here is from genome assembly GCF_020085105.1 of Siniperca chuatsi. Classification (NCBI taxonomy): domain Eukaryota; kingdom Metazoa; phylum Chordata; class Actinopteri; order Centrarchiformes; family Sinipercidae; genus Siniperca; species Siniperca chuatsi. Next base: position 1,359,833 of record NC_058061.1, read on the forward strand.
TTGTTGTTGTTGTTGTAGGCGGGAAAAAGTAAAAAGACAAATGAAATAAATTTCACGTCCTTAATTTAATAATCTGTCCCCTCGTTGGCCCATTTCAGAACAACATATATTACATTACTGGATTATAATTATTGATGCATTCATGTGTTCAGCACTTTCACGTTGCGGCTGCTGAAGGTGGAGCCGATTTTAATGACTTTATAAACTGCTGGGCAGCTCGTGATTTTCCCCTCCGAGATCAATAACGTTTTATATCAACCGATAACAATACATCCATTTGTTGATTATATTTTGTATTATTGGTCTCATTTCAATGAATTCAAGTTATCAAATAAATGTAGTGCAGTACAAAGTGCAATATTTCCCTCTGAGATGTAGTAAAGTATAAAGTTGCAGAAAATGGAAATACTTGTGTAAAGTACAAGTACAAGTACAAGTAGGCTACAGTGCTTGAGTAAATGTACTTAGTTACTTTCCAGCAACCATGTGAATTTTAAGAAATGAGATTTTTTTTTCATCCTGGTGTTTCGCATGAACAGTAATCGGTAATAAGGTGGCAGCCTTTCTGCTCTTCTTCCAGCAGGATTCAGATTAATGAGCAGAGATGGAGGACGTGAAACAATGCCGAGTGTTTTTAAGTAAAACTACACAGACTACAGCTCCTGCACTGATGTGTGTGTGTGTGTGTGTGTGGGCGGATGCTGGCGGCAGTCGGGCCCGACGGTGGGCGGCTGCAGATGCCGACTGTCTCCTCGCACCCGAGTGAAAACCTTGAAACGTCTCAGTGTGACATCCGACTTCTCCCACTCGTCCTACCTGTCAGAACCTGCCCACAGTGTGTTTTCACAGCTCCATCCCTGCTGTGTGTGTGTGTGTGTGTGTGTGTGTTAAGATAAGTTACGTTCTTTACTTGTCGTGTGCACAACCATTACAGCGAAGCAGTCGTTGGCAATGAAATCCTTGTTCTCGGGCTCCAGCGATGTGTATGAAAAGAAAATCACACAAGTAAATGAGAAAAAGAGAATCTAAGACCAGACATAAATAATGCAAACGTTCAAATATAGGAACAAATATATGATATATTTAAAATAAACAGAATGTACACAGGTATGCACATAAATATATGTACTGTGACAGTTTACACACACAGATAAGACGTATGTATATGTATGTCTATGTCTTGTGGGATGATGCCGTCCCTGAGCCCGGTGGCGCGGGGCCGGATGAAGCCGTCCCTGAGCCCGGTGGCGCAGGGCCAGATGAAGCCGTCCCTGAGCCCGGTGGCGCGGGGCCAGATGAAGCCGTCCCTGAGCCCGGTGGCGCGGGGCCGGATGATGCCGTCCCTGAGCCCGGTGGCGCGGGCCTGATGATGCCGCCCCTGAGCCCGGTGGCACAGGGCCCTGATGATGCCGTCCCTGAGCCCGGTGGCGCGGGGCCGGATGATGCCGTCCCTGAGCCCGCTGGCGCGGGGCCGGATGTTGCGGTATCGTCAGCAGGCAGAACAGTTTGTGGCTGCGGTGGTTTTGGTCTCTGATGATCCTGTTGGCCTTCTTCCTGCACCTCTGGGTGTTGAGGTCCTCCATGGATGGCAGCTCCATCCTGGTGATGTGCTGAGCAGTTTTCACCACCCTCTGTAGAGCCTTTCGGTTGAGGGTGGTGCACCTGCCACACCAGGCGGTGATGCAGCCAGTCAGGATACTCTGCACCTGGAGAAGCTGCAGATCCTGGAGTCCAGCCTGCGGAGGAAGAAGAGCCATTGTCTCGCTGTCTTCGTGATGGTGTCGGGTGTGGTGAGTCCAGGTCAGGCCCTCGCTGATGTGAACCCAGAGGAACCTGAAGCTGCGGACTCTCTCCACCGTAGTCCCGCCGATGGAGAGGGGGGCGTGTTCTACTCCCTGTCACTTCCTGTAGTCCACTATCAGCGCCTTTGTTTTGCTGACGTTGAGATGGAGATGATAAACAAAGACAGAAAGCACAGGTCGAAATCGCTCCAGCATTTTGTGTCTAAAGTTTACTGTAACTACATAATTCCAACAACGCAACGCAGAAGTGACTCTGAGGACTCAGCAGCTTTGTTTTAACACACTTCAAACTTTACAACCAAAATGAAAGTTTGCGATGACGGCAGACCCGCTGAAAGCTACGACACTTATTTATTCTCTGTAACCGATTTATTCTGACGCTGTCCTCTAAAGTAAATGATAACGTACGTTGTTTGTCCGGGTGCTCTCGAACGACGCAGAGAAGGGTTTCCTGTCTGTGTCTTCCGGTCACTGCTGGAGAGGAAATCACGACGTGACGACGCTGTGGTTTGACTATCGTGGTCGGAGTTAAAATAAACCAACGCAGACTGTTGGCTGGAAACAGGAAGTGAACAGCGACCTCCTGCGTTAAAGAGCAATGTTTTATTGCTCCATCTAAAAACACAGCCTGCACTGAACGAGAGCTTGTGTTTGCAGTATCAGCGGTGGGGGTGGCTGCGTGGAAGCAGCACTCAGAGATAGAGACGTACTGTTTGTCTGCATCTGTGCTTGATTCTTGTCTTATTTTTTATGATGATTTTAGAGCACAAATGAATAATCCGAGGAAATTATTCTTTTCCACCTGACTCTCCACACCGGAGCCTCAACAATATTAATATTTCAGAGCTACACAACGTTGATCTCAACTGATGTGATTATTAAAAAACAAATCCTGTGTTGAGCTAATACCATGCTGTGTTATCGTGCATGGTACACAGTGGACTTTTACAGCAGAGTCAGAAAGCGGATCACAGACCTGTCTGGAAGTCTGCAGGGTAACAAGTTCAATAAGAACACGTAGACCTGCATCAAAGCCGGGCTTGACCTCGACCTGAATACCTGCCCACCCCGAAGTGATGAGAGTCTGTTTGAAACCCCCAGAACCCTCCACCTCCCGCCGCCACGCCCTCCATCCCTCCGTTCACGTCACCATCCTGCCTGCTGCGCCCGAACACGACGCCCTGCGAGCCGAGAGGGAACCAGGACGGTGAAGCTGCAGCCGGACAGACGAACAACGAGCTGGAAGTCACTACGAAGCTCCGTAAAGCCGAGCGGAGCTGCAGGCTCAGCTGATCATTGTCGCATCGTAATTTTATACAACATATTGATTACTATTATTAGCCACTTTAAAGTCATGTTTTAAACTGTAGTACAGTGTGATTGTTTCGATTACTTTATGTGAAAAAAAACTGCTGAAAGTTACCAGAAATACAAGAAGGTACTGGATTACTCGCAAAGTGTGTGTGTTGGGACTAACGGTGCAAAGTAACTAAGTACATTTACTCAAGTACTGTACTTAAGTACACATTTGAGGTAGGCCTACTTGTACTTCACTTTTCATACCACTTTCTATTTCTACTCCACTACATCTCAGAGGCAAATATTGTACTTTTACTACATTTATCTGATAGCTTTACTACTACTAGAAAAAAACATTATAAGCTTATTAAATTCACCACGTTGTTAAAGATTAAACCAGCGATTCACAGCCTTTTTGTCTTGTGACCTCTGATATAAAGTCAGTGTGTAGTCGCGTCTCCTCGTCATGTTTCAGAGGCTCTCAGCTGTTATCAGCTCCTCCAAAGAGACATTTCTCCTCTAAACTTCTCACATGGTTTCGTTTCAATAACTGTTCGAAGATTAGAGAAAAGTCCAAAACTGAAAACAGGTTTGTGTATCAGAACTTTGTTTCTTCTTCTTTCCTCTCCCATCAATCATCTTAGGACCCCTCAGATTTATCTGCTGACCCTGTGGAGGGGCCCGACCCCTAGGTTGGGAACCACTGGACTAAACCAGCTAACTGTATATAAAGTTGTTAAAACTAGCTAACTGTGTATAAAGTAGTTAAAACTAGCTAACTGTATATAAAGTTGTTAAAACTAGCTAACTGTATTTAAAACAGTTAAACTAGCTAACTGTATATAAAGTTGTTAAAACTAGCTAACTGTATTTAAAACAGTTAAACTAGCTAACTGTATATAAAGTTGTTAAAACTAGCTAACTGTGTTTAAAGTTGTTAAAACTAGCTAACTGTATTTTAAACAGTTAAAACTATCTAACTGTATATAAAGTTGTTAAAACTAGCTAACTGTATTTAAAACAGTTAAACTAGCTAACTGTATATAAAGTTGTTAAAACTAGCTAACTGTATTTAAAACAGTTAAACTAGCTAACTGTATATAAAGTTGTTAAAACTAGCTAACTGTATTTAAAACAGTTAAACTAGCTAACTGTATATAAAGTTGTTAAAACTAGCTAACTGTATTTAAAACAGTTAAACTAGCTGTGTTTAAAGTTGTTAAAACTAGCTAACTGTATATAAAGTTGTTAAAACTAGCTAACTGTATTTAAAACAGTTAAAACTAGTTAACTGTGTATAAAGTTGTTAAAACTAGCTAACTGTGTTTAAAACAGTTAAAACTAGTTAACTGTGTATAAAGTTGTTAAAACTAGCTAACTGTGTTTAAAGCAGTTAAAACTAGCTAACTGTGTTTAAAACTAGCTCCAGAGCAGCTACAGCAGTAAAACGCTGCTCTAACGTTGATGCATATTAATATTGCATATTCAGTATTATTAATGTAATAATGTCAGAGTCAGTCACAGGAGACATTTTACTGCAGAACCAGAACTTTTACTGCACGAAGCTGAAAACACTGCTGTACTTTTACTTAAACAGGATTTTGAACGCACGTCTTTCACTTGTAATGGAGCACGTGTACATGAACGTGTCAGCACTTTTAGTAAAAGGTTTGTGTATCAGAACTTTGTTTCTTCTTCTTTCCTCTCCCATCAATCATCTTAGGACCCCTCAGATTTATCTGCTGACCCTGTGGAGGGGCCCGACCCCTAGGTTGGGAACCACTGGACTAAACCAGCTAACTGTATATAAAGTTGTTAAAACTAGCTAACTGTGTATAAAGTAGTTAAAACTAGCTAACTGTATATAAAGTTGTTAAAACTAGCTAACTGTATTTAAAACAGTTAAACTAGCTAACTGTATATAAAGTTGTTAAAACTAGCTAACTGTATTTAAAACAGTTAAAACTAGCTAACTGTGTTTAAAGTTGTTAAAACTAGCTAACTGTATATAAAGTTGTTAAAACTAGCTAACTGTATTTAAAACAGTTAAAACTAGCTAACTGTATATAAAGTTGTTAAAACTAGCTAACTGTATTTAAAACAGTTAAACTAGCTAACTGTATATAAAGTTGTTAAAACTAGCTAACTGTATTTAAAACAGTTAAACTAGCTAACTGTATATAAAGTTGTTAAAACTAGCTAACTGTATTTAAAACAGTTAAACTAGCTAACTGTATATAAAACAGTTAAAACTAGCTAACTGTATTTAAAACAGTTAAACTAGCTAACTGTATATAAAGTTGTTAAAACTAGCTAACTGTATTTAAAACAGTTAAACTAGCTAACTGTATATAAAGTTGTTAAAACTAGCTAACTGTGTTTAAAGTTGTTAAAACTAGCTAACTGTATATAAAGTTGTTAAAACTAGCTAACTGTATATAAAGTAGTTAAAACTAGCTAACTGTATATAAAGTTGTTAAAACTAGCTAACTGTATTTAAAACAGTTAAACTAGCTAACTGTATATAAAGTTGTTAAAACTAGCTAACTGTGTTTAAAGTTGTTAAAACTAGCTAACTGTATATAAAGTTGTTAAAACTAGCTAACTGTGTTTAAAACAGTTAAAACTAGCTAACTGTATATAAAGTTGTTAAAACTAGCTAACTGTATTTAAAACAGTTAAAACTAGCTAACTGTATATAAAGTTGTTAAAACTAGCTAACTGTATTTAAAACAGTTAAACTAGCTAACTGTGTTTAAAGTTGTTAAAACTAGTTAACTGTGTTTAAAGTTGTTAAAACTAGCTAACTATTTAAAACAGTTAAAACTAGCTAACTGTGTTTAAAGTTGTTAAAACTAGCTAACTGTATTTAAAACAGTTAAAACTAGCTGTGTTTAAAGTTGTTAAAACTAGCTAACTGTGTTTAAAGTTGTTAAAACTAGCTAACTGTATTTAAAACAGTTAAAACTAGCTAACTGTGTTTAAAGTTGTTAAAACTAGCTAACTGTATTTAAAACAGTTAAAACTAGCTGTGTTTAAAGTTGTTAAAACTAGCTAACTGTATTTAAAACAGTTAAAACTAGCTAACTGTATATAAAGCAGTTAAAACTAGCTAACTGTGTTTAAAACTAGCTCCAGAGCAGCTACAGCAGTAAAACGCTGCTCTAACGTTGATGCATATTAATATTGCATATTCAGTATTATTAATGTAATAATGTCAGAGTCAGTCACAGGAGACGTTTTACTGCAGAACCAGTACTTTTACTGCACGAAGCTGAAAACACTGCTGTACTTTTACTTAAACAGGATTTTGAACGCATGTCTTTCACTTGTAATGGAGCACGTGTACATGAACGTGTCAGCACTTTTAGTAAAAGATCTGAATACTTCCGGCCCATCAGACACACTCGTCTGCTTTAATGCAAAACCCCACCTGGATCATTTAAAACCCCTCGTTTAGGATCAGAGAACTGGCTGTAGTTAACGGTAAAGGTAACGTCTGGCGCGTGAGTCTCATTATAACCGAGTCAAGGACACGACGGAGGCGTCACGTGCCTTTAAATCACAACAGGTGTGGTGAAAAGCTTCGAACCTGCAGCAGAAACAGAAAAAACCCCATTAAAATATCCCAAAGAGTGAGACGCTGCTTTCTACCTGCACAGCCGAGTGCAGGTGATTGTGTGACAACCAACCAACCAACCAACCAGAGGACAGGACAGGAAAATGACGTAGTCCTCCTCGGAGCCAGCACGACCAAATCCTGCATTTATCACCAGCAGGCGGCGTCAGCGTGGACTGAGACTTCATCACAAGTTCAGGATCATTCATCTGAGCGGCTGCGCGAGAAAACATCTGCTTCTCTGAGCCGCAAGAAGCCCGCGGACGTTAGAAACTGAAGGAGAAGGCGTCAACTACGACTCCCAGGGTGCACTGCGGGCGAGAATCGTCCAATCAGGGAGCTTCGGATTCGGCGCGCTCCGCTGATGGAACGTGATGAAACGTGACTTCAGGCGCTGATTCGCTTCTCTGTAGCAACGGAGCAGCAGAGGCTCATGGGTATTGTAGTATTTAGACCGGTTACATTATCCAGGAGACTTCTGCGTCTCTATTAACATATTTAACATTTCTGATCAGCCTGTAAACACCAAAGAGTTCATAACACGCTTTAATACAGCTGCACACGCTAAGTGTACAGTGTTATAAAGACATATTTGTATTATTACTGCTGTGTTGTCATTTTACTGATCATCATGTGTTATAGTTGTAACAAACACATTCAGAAACACACACTGTTTTAATGAGGATTCAGTAGCAGAAACACCTCCAACACAATACAAAGGCATTATACACTGAGTGTGCAGCTGCTGTTAAAATAAAAGACTTTAGAGGCCTGAAGAGGTGAAAATACTCAGTGTTTTACAGAAACGTCAGAAAAACACTTCATATAATATTCAAGATTCGTGAGATTCCCTTTAGAGCTCTGCAGGTCGGACATTTAGTTTGGCTTGTTTGTTTTTATCTCCGTTTATTCTATATTGTGCCTTTTATTGTGAAGAGGCGTGAAATGTAAGTTTGAGGTGTTTCATTTGAGTCTTTTCTACTTTCTGCTCCACCTCGGAGGGAAATATCGAACCTTTCACTTCACCGCGTTTATCTGACAGCTTTAGTGACTTTACACGTGAAGAGTTTATAAAAAGTGATGTTTTCTCATAAATTAAACTCCAGCAGTTTATACGAGTTCAGCTGAATCGATCAGTCGACTGACAGAAACTTAATTTAAAGGTCAAAGGTCATTTCTCCTGTAAATCACTTCCAGCTGCTCAGATGTGCAGATCTGCTGCTTTTCCTCTGAACGACTGTAATAACTGTGATGTTTGTTAACTTCCTGTCCCGCCCAAAGCTAAAGAGCTTCGTTTCAAACTGTTAAATAAAGTTTATCCTGCAGAGAATCTTTACATCCAACATTTAATACTGAGACAGTGTTTGTACCTTTTTGTTCAGCGAACACTGAAGCAGACGAGCTGTTTTATTCAGAGATATTCTGGGACAGTTTCTGTTTCTGGGCTCAAAACAACTTTCGGTTACAGTGATGTTAAATTTGGCAGCACTGAACCTTTATTTAATGTTTTTATTCATGATGTGTCATCTTTAAAAGAGTCTTTGAATGCACTTGAAACTACTACAATCTACTTGAAATACTGAATGTCTAATAAGCCTGAATGGTTTTTGAAATAAATATTAAAGATTCGCGCAAAAAAAACCCCCAAAACTGTAAGGTTTTGTTTAATAACGTCGAGCTTTGGACTGTTTTCCAAACCGATCGATGGATCGATCGACGGATCGACGGAGAAAAGAATCGGCAGATGGATCCAGAATGAAAAGCATCATCAGCTGCAGTCCGATACAAACCGGTTCAACATGAGCTCCAGCTCCACCAGCTGCAGCAGCAACATCCTGCTTTACATTAATGCACGAGGAATAATAACCTGATGACAGAATATATAACCTGATAATCGCTGAGAATAAACAAACACAGAGTCTCAGTCCTGCTGGTTAAAGACCAGCTGCCCCTCTTTATTTTACAGCTTCTGAAGATGACACCGAGTTAGAAAAGGGGACCGGATGATAATATTCAGTCTGTGTTAATGTTTCTGTCTGTTTCCACCATCACACGTGCTGTCAGAGCTCCTTAAACTCATCTTAAAGATCCTCACGAGTCCTTTTGACCCTCCTTCATAAACACGAGCAGATACAATCAGGGTACGTTTGACAGATACAGTAGATTTGATTATATTAATAACACCGACCTTCCTTTTTTATACAAAGTTCTGTCATGAAATAAAAACACGTGCATCGGATGTCCACTCTTCTTCTTCTCTTCTTCACTTTGTCGCACGGAACCGAGCTGCACCGAGCTCGGGAGTAAAAGCCGCCGCGAGTCCGGTCCGGCAGCGCCTCAGGTCGGGCAGGAGCATTTGCACTCGGATATGATCGGGTACTGAACGGGTATCCAGGCGCATTTCAGACCCCCCTTTTTCTGCAGGCAGCGCCATCGCAGGACCGTAAAGTGAGTCGATTTGGCAGGTTTGCAGACCATCCCTTCAGGGACCGAACAAGACCGCTTATTGTAGCAGCTCCCCACCTTCACGTAGCGCGGCCAGAACCGGCTGCCCAGGTCGTTCCACGCGTAAACAACCGGGCAGGAGGCGTACGACCACAGCCACAGCTGCAGCCTTCTCCGGAGTTTTTTACTCGGCTTCTGCTTCTTGCCGTGCTGGACCTCGAACTCCATGGCCCGGATCTCTTTGGGCATCGCTCCGGAGAGCTTCTGCCGGAGGTCCGCCTCGCTC
>NC_058061.1:1374283-1399283 GCF_020085105.1 Siniperca chuatsi
ACTTTGGTTTCTGATGCCTGCAGAGCTGCCGACGCTCAGCCTCAGACTTCCGCGATCACTGCTAACTAGCTAATGTTAGCATGCTAACACGCTAAGCTAACATGGTGAACATCAACGTTGGTGCGTTAGTTATTAACGACCAAACTGCTTTTCACTTTCATCTCCAAAATAAGCACTTTGGATATTTAAGGTGGAACCTGTTCTCATATTAGCACTTCTGTAGTTTTAATTCTCTTTTACTGAACATTTGTTATTTAATTATTATAATTGTTGTATTGTTTCTTATAACTTAAACTATAATACATAAGTTCTATGTAACTTATGTTTACTCACGAGATAATTTAGTCCAACTGGAGGATTATTTACAGCTCGTGTGACCATATTTTCTCTCTCTTGTGTTGTCACAGCTGATAAGAGCGAACAACAAAACACTGAAACAGAAAGAACATTTTCCCGTAACTGAAGCCTGAAGCTGAACTGGATCAGAGCGTCAGCCGGTTAAACCCTGAAGGATTTACCGCGTCGTAACTCTGAAACCTGCAGGATCCACGTACGGACTCTGCACAGGAAGAAAGATGTGTTTTATTCGAGGTTTTTATCCGCTCCGAGAGGTGCAATAACATTTAGTCCCTAAATCACCAAACAGCGTTTTCCCTTCTTCTTCTTCTTCTGCTTCTCCCGCTGACCCCGCTCCCTGTTACCCTCCTCCCGCCTCCCGCTGACCCCTGTTACCCTCCTCCCGCTGACCCCTGTTACCCTCCTCCCGCTGACCCCTGTTACCCTCCTCCCGCCTGCCTGCTGGTGAAAAGGAGTTTGTGGGTAATTTTCTGGCCTGCTGATGCGACAGTGTGTGACGGGCGCCGCTAAACCGTCATATCTCTGTGGAGAGGAAGTCCGCGGCTCAGATAAGACTTCCTCTCTCTAAACCTTTTATCCTTCACTTCCATATCAGGGTCCCAGAGAAGGACCCACAGGGGACTCGGGTTCACGCTGAGATGGATTTGGAGGCCTTGAGGACTTTCAGGTTCCAGGAAAAGTCACCACTGAGTCACAAGGTACCAGCCGGCCTCTGCGGAGTCTTTAAGTATTAAAGATGTATGATACTATTTATGAGTCAACATTCAAGTTACTACACCTAGCTTTCCATTTTAGCAAGACACAGATAAAGTTTATAATGACGGCAGTGGCAGTTTTAACTTCAGAAATATATCATCATCATCATCATATCGTGCTAACAGACTGAGGCTAAAGCTAACAGGTCCCAGGTCATCATATCGTGCTAACAGACTGAGGCTAAAGCTAACAGGTCCCAGGTCATCATATCGTGCTAACAGACTGAGGATGAAGCTAACAGGTCCCAGGTCATGATATCGTGCTAACAGACTGAGGATGAAGCTAACAGGTCCCAGGTCATCATATCGTGCTAATAGACTGAAGCTAAAGCTAACAGGTCCCAGGTCATCATATCGTGCTAACAGACTGAGGATGAAGCTAACAGGCTCCAGGTCATGATATCGTGCTAACAGACTGAGGCTAAAGCTAACAGGTCCCAGGTCATGATATTGTGCTAACAGACTGAGGATGAAGCTAACAGGTCCCAGGTCATCATATCGTGCTAACAGACTGAGGCTAAAGCTAACAGGTCCCAGGTCATGATATCGTGCTAACAGACTGAGGATGAAGCTAACAGGTCCCAGGTCATCATATCGTGCTAATAGACTGAAGCTAAAGCTAACAGGTCCCAGGTCATCATATCGTGCTAACAGACTGAAGCTAAAGCTAACAGGTCCCAGGTCATCATATCGTGCTAACAGACTGAGGATGAAGCTAACAGGCTCCAGGTCATGATATCGTGCTAACAGACTGAGGCTAAAGCTAACAGGTCCCAGGTCATGATATTGTGCTAACAGACTGAGGATGAAGCTAACAGGTCCCAGGTCATCATATCGTGCTAACAGACTGAGGCTAAAGCTAACAGGTCCCAGGTCATGATATCGTGCTAACAGATTGAAGCTAAAGCTAACAGGTCCCAGGTCATGATATCGTGCTAACAGACTGAGGCTAAAGCTAACAGGTCCTCCAGGTCATGATATCGTGCTAACAGACTGAGGATGAAGCTAACAGGTCCCAGGTCATGATATCGTGCTAACAGACTGAGGATGAAGCTAACAGGTCCCAGGTCATGATATCGTGCTAACAGACTGAGGCTAAAGCTAACAGGTCCCAGGTCATCATATCGTGCTAACAGACTGAGGCTAAAGCTAACAGGTCCCAGGTCATCATATCGTGCTAACAGACTGAGGATGAAGCTAACAGGCTCCAGGTCATGATATCGTGCTAAGAGACTGAGGCTAAAGCTAACAGGTCCCAGGTCATGATATCGTGCTAACAGACTGAGGATGAAGCTAACAGGTTCCAGGTCATGATATCGTGCTAACAGACTGAGGATGAAGCTAACAGGTCCCAGGTCATGATATCGTGCTAACAGACTGAGGCTAAAGCTAACAGGTCCTCCAGGTCATGATATCGTGCTAACAGACTGAGGCTAAAGCTAACATGTTCCAAGTCATGATATCGTGGTAACAGACTGAAGCTAAAGCTAACAGGTCCCAGGTCATGATATCGTGCTAACAGACTGAGGATGAAGCTAACAGGTCCCAGGTCATGATATCGTGGTAACAGACTGAGGCTAAAGCTAACAGGTCCTCCAGGTCATGATATCGTGCTAACAGACTGAGGCTAAAGCTAACAGGTCCCAGGTCATGAGATTCACGTTAGATGACAAGATCGATGCCACTCTGTATGGAGAAATATGAAGCTACAGCCAGCAGCCGGTTAGCATAGCTTAGCATAAAATTGTTGTAAGTCAGATTGAGATGAAGCACTTAAAGCATTTCTTCAAAAGACAAGTCCTGAGAAGTTGTTAAAGGTGTTAAACCTCGTCTCTTGGCTGCTGTAGAGATGTTGGTTATAAAATGTCTCTGTTAGTCTTCTCATTGCTAGCCCTGGGCTAAACGCTTCACTTCTGCTAGCCCTGGGCTAAACACTTCACTTCTGCTAGCCCTGGGCTAAACACTTCACACTGCACTTCTGCTAGCCCTGGGCTAAACGCTTCACTTCTGCTAGCCCTGGGCTAAACGCTTCACGCTGCACTTCTGCTAGCCCTGGGCTAAACGCTTCACACTGCACTTCTGCTAGCCCTGGGCTAAACGCTTCACTTCTGCTAGCCCTGGGCTAAATGCTTCACTTCTGCACTTCTGCTAGCCCTGGACTAAACGCTTCACACTGCACTTCTGCTAGCCCTGGACTAAACGCTTCACTTCTGCACTTCTGCTAGCCCTGGACTAAACGCTTCACACTGCACTTCTGCTAGCCCTGGACTAAACGCTTCACACTGCACTTCTGCTAGCCCTGGACTAAACGCTTCACTTCTGCTAGCCCTGGGCTAAACGCTTCACTTCTGCACTTCTGCTAGCCCTGGACTAAACGCTTCACACTGCACTTCTGCTAGCCCTGGACTAAACGCTTCACTTCTGCTAGCCCTGGGCTAAATGCTTCACTTCTGCACTTCTGCTAGCCCTGGACTAAACGCTTCACACTGCACTTCTGCTAGCCCTGACTAAACGCTTCACTTCTGCTAGCCCTGGGCTAAATGCTTCACTTCTGCACTTCTGCTAGCCCTGGACTAAACGCTTCACACTGCACTTCTGCTAGCCCTGGACTAAACGCTTCACTTCTGCACTTCTGCTAGCCCTGGACTAAACGCTTCACACTGCACTTCTGCTAGCCCTGGACTAAACGCTTCACTTCTGCTAGCCCTGGACTAAACGCTTCACACTGCACTTCTGCTAGCCCTGGGCTAAACGCTTCACTTCTGCTAGCCCTGGGCTAAACGCTTCACTTCTGCACTTCTGCTAGCCCTGGACTAAACGCTTCACACTGCACTTCTGCTAGCCCTGGACTAAACGCTTCACTTCTGCTAGCCCTGGGCTAAATGCTTCACTTCTGCACTTCTGCTAGCCCTGGACTGAACGCTTCACACTGCACTTCTGCTAGCCCTGGGCTAAATGCTTCACTTCTGCACTTCTGCTAGCCCTGGGCTAAACGCTTCACACTGCACTTCTGCTAGCCCTGGGCTAAACGCTTCACTTCTGCTAGCCCTGGGCTAAATGCTTCACTTCTGCACTTCTGCTAGCCCTGGACTAAACGCTTCACACTGCACTTCTGCTAGCCCTGGACTAAACGCTTCACTTCTGCACTTCTGCTAGCCCTGGACTAAACGCTTCACACTGCACTTCTGCTAGCCCTGGACTAAACGCTTCACACTGCACTTCTGCTAGCCCTGGACTAAACGCTTCACTTCTGCTAGCCCTGGACTAAACGCTTCACACTGCACTTCTGCTAGCCCTGGACTAAACGCTTCACTTCTGCTAGCCCTGGGCTAAATGCTTCACTTCTGCACTTCTGCTAGCCCTGGACTAAACGCTTCACACTGCACTTCTGCTAGCCCTGGACTAAACGCTTCACTTCTGCACTTCTGCTAGCCCTGGACTAAACGCTTCACACTGCACTTCTGCTAGCCCTGGACTAAACGCTTCACTTCTGCTAGCCCTGGACTAAACGCTTCACACTGCACTTCTGCTAGCCCTGGGCTAAACGCTTCACACTGCACTTCTGCTAGCCCTGGACTAAACGCTTCACTTCTGCTAGCCCTGGGCTAAACGCTTCACTTCTGCACTTCTGCTAGCCCTGGACTAAACGCTTCACACTGCACTTCTGCTAGCCCTGGACTAAACGCTTCACTTCTGCTAGCCCTGGGCTAATTGCTTCACTTCTGCACTTCTGCTGGCCCTGGACTAAACGCTTCACTTCTGCTGCCCTGGGCTAAATGCTTCACTTCTGCACTTCTGCTAGCCCTGGACTGAACGCTCACACTGCACTTCTGCTAGCCCTGGGCTAAATGCTTCACTTCTGCACTTCTGCTAGCCCTGGACTAAACGCTTCACTTCTGCTAGCCCTGGGCTAATTGCTTCACTTCTGCACTTCTGCTAGCCCTGGACTAAACGCTTCACTTCTGCTAGCCCTGGGCTAAATGCTTCACTTCTGCACTTCTGCTAGCCCTGGACTGAACGCTTCACACTGCACTTCTGCTAGCCCTGGGCTAAATGCTTCACTTCTGCACTTCTGCTAGCCCTGGACTAAACGCTTCACTTCTGCTAGCCCTGGGCTAAATGCTTCACTTCTGCACTTCTGCTAGCCCTGGACTAAACGCTTCACTTCTGCTAGCCCTGGGCTAAATGCTTCACTTCTGCACTTCTGCTAGCCCTGGACTAAACGCTTCACTTCTGCTAGCCCTGGGCTAAATGCTTCACTTCTGCACTTCTGCTAGCCCTGGACTAAACGCTTCACTTCTGCTAGCCCTGGGCTAAATGCTTCACTTCTGCACTTCTGCTAGCCCTGGACTAAACGCTTCACTTCTGCACTTCTGCTAGCCCTGGACTAAATGCTTCACTTCTGCACTTCTGCTAGCCCTGGACTAAACGCTTCACACTGCACTTCTGCTAGCCCTGGACTAAACGCTTCACTTCTGCACTTCTGCTAGCCCTGGACTAAACGCTTCACTTCTGCACTTCTGCTAGCCCTGGACTAAACGCTTCACTTCTGCTAGCCCTGGGCTAAACGCTTCACTTCTGCTAGCCCTGGGCTAAATGCTTCACTTCTGCACTTCTGCTAGCCCTGGACTAAACGCTTCACTTCTGCTAGCCCTGGGCTAAATGCTTCACTTCTGCACTTCTGCTAGCCCTGGACTAAACGCTTCACTTCTGCTAGCCCTGGGCTAAATGCTTCACTTCTGCACTTCTGCTAGCCCTGGACTAAACGCTTCACTTCTGCTAGCCCTGGGCTAAATGCTTCACACTGCACTTCTGCTAGCCCTGGGCTAAACGCTTCACACTGCACTTCTGCTAGCCCTGGACTAAACGCTTCACTTCTGCACTTCTGCTAGCCCTGGACTAAACGCTTCACTTCTGCTAGCCCTGGACTAAACGCTTCACACTGCACTTCTGCTAGCCCTGGGCTAAACGCTTCACACTGCACTTCTGCTAGCCTTGGACTAAACGCTTCACTTCTGCTA
Organism: Siniperca chuatsi; assembly: GCF_020085105.1. Classification (NCBI taxonomy): domain Eukaryota; kingdom Metazoa; phylum Chordata; class Actinopteri; order Centrarchiformes; family Sinipercidae; genus Siniperca; species Siniperca chuatsi. The sequence goes on from NC_058061.1 coordinate 1,380,417, forward strand.
GCCCTGGGCTAAACGCTTCACTTCTGCACTTCTGCTAGCCCTGGACTAAACGCTTCACACTGCACTTCTGCTAGCCCTGGACTAAACGCTTCACTTCTGCTAGCCCTGGGCTAAATGCTTCACTTCTGCACTTCTGCTAGCCCTGGACTAAACGCTTCACACTGCACTTCTGCTAGCCCTGGACTAAACGCTTCACTTCTGCTAGCCCTGGGCTAAACGCTTCACTTCTGCACTTCTGCTAGCCCTGGACTAAACGCTTCACTTCTGCTGCTAGCCCTGGGCTAAACGCTTCACACTGCACTTCTGCTAGCCCTGGACTAAACGCTTCACTTCTGCTAGCCCTGGGCTAAACGCTTCACACTGCACTTCTGCTAGCCCTGGACTAAACGCTTCACTTCTGCTAGCCCTGGGCTAAACGCTTCACACTGCACTTCTGCTAGCCCTGGACTAAACGCTTCACACTGCACTTCTGCTAGCCCTGGGCTAAACGCTTCACGCTGCACTTCTGCTAGCCCTGGGCTAAACGCGTCACGCTGCACTTCTGCTAGCCCTGGACTAAATGCTTCACTTCTGCTAGCCCTGGGCTAAACGCTTCACACTGCACTTCTGCTAGCCCTGGACTAAACGCTTCACTTCTGCTAGCCCTGGGCTAAATGCTTCACTTCTGCTAGCCCTGGACTAAACGCTTCACTTCTGCTAGCCCTGGGCTACCTACTTTAGCCCAGTTTCACACTGGCACCTTTTAGCCCCGTGTTTAGTAGATTTTCAGGTATTACAGGTATTAAAGGTCTTCAGTTTAACCTGGTGAACCTGCAGAAACACTCATCAGTGTTGTTTCTGAATCGGACGGTTAAAAAAAAAAAAAAAAACACTTTCGAGGTAAAAACATTACGTCACGTTAAAGTCCAGCGATCACATTCACTTATCATCAAAAGCACTCGTGCTGCCATTAACATTTCCCACAGATTCCAGTTTTGTTCCTTGAAGACGGACTGTGTGTTTCTTCTTTCCACTACAGACACACAGATCCACATGTTTTAAATCACATTTTCCTTTGATTTTCCAGAGCGCGGCAGCGATACGGCCCAGCGCAGTGGATCAGTGGCCGTCCAGCCTTTGACGGGACTCGTCCAGTTCAGTGTGTGCTAGTAAGCGTTCCCTCTGATGTTAGCGTACAACGTTAGCTTAATCTTAATAGTGAATCAAAGGGCCTCCCAGGGTGAAGCACAAACAGGCCGGCTGCTTCGTTCGTGACCCGGCGAGATAAAAACTGAGAGCTGTTTGTTGTTTATGTCCCCACCCCCCGCCCAAAGAGCTTTGATGGTGAGACAACCGGGGCAATTTGGACGGTCCATTTGGGTGAGACGGCTTCAAGGTGGCAGAGACAACCACACACACACACACACACACACACACATTATCAGGCTCGTGTTTCACCGCCTCCCCTCGTTCTCTCTGCAGAAGAATCATCATTTCAAAGAAGCCAGAGGAATACATTATCTCCACTTCCTCGTTCTCTCTGGAAAGACGAGCCTCGCTGTGAAATACAGATGTTTAACCAGATGTTTTTCCGGCCTCGCTGTGAACCAAAACATACAGTATTATTTCATCCCTTAAGATGTCCTCAGTTTCGTCCAATAAATACAGATCAGCCGTTCAATAGTAGGGGCTTTACTCTGCAGGGTCTTGTAATTTAAGGGTTTATTTTTGTGGGTGTTCAGTTATTAAGGTTGGGGTTTTTTTTTTAACCGCACTTTCGCGTCTCTGAAGAGTAAAAATCCACTCGTGAATGTTTCCAAATGCTGATATTAATATATCAACTGGCGTGAAATTAATATCTAATGATGCTTTTCTTTACGGACGTAAAGCAAAACGTGTATTTCTTTGTGTGTGAAGTCACTGGTGAACACATGAATGATGCTGATATCACTGCTGATGTAACACCGGGGCGTCTTTTTACCGTCATCAGTATTTACTCTGTAGTTCTGTGCGTGAGTACACATTTGCAGTACTTGTACTTCCACTCGGCCACATCTCAGAGGAAACATTGGACGTTTCACCGCGTTTGTCTGACGGCTTCAGTTATATTCAGATCACAGTGTTTCATCCCCTTCCCGTCCGGTGGAAACCTCGTATCTCCAGGTGTTTGTGACGAGCTGAAGGATGAAGAGTTTCCTTCACGTGCTGAGGAAACTCTCCTCCTCCTGAAGCTGAATAAACTCTTTAACCCCCCCTCGGATCAGCTGGGAAACGCATCGTCGCAGAGCTGAAAACAGGCTGTTTCTCTGATACGTGGTTCTCACAGGACGGCGACGCTGCAAACACGTGACGACCTCATAGACCATGATGCATTGCTGCAGGTTAAACTGCCCAACAGTATATAAAGCAGCTAAAATGAGCTCAGCCTGAAACATCTGCAGCAGTAAAATGCAACACACACATGAATGCAGCAGGAATATGAATCCAGAAACATCAGATATAATAAAACACTGACAGGAAGCGTTTTACTGCACAGGGACGACTTTAAGTACATGTTGCTGAAAATACTCACATACTTTAAGGATTTACTTGTAACAGAGTATTTTACAGCGTGGGATTAGTACTGAATACCGCCTCCACCGCTGCTTTTTAGGAGGAATCCATCCGTCTGTGATCTAGTGCTGATATACATTTCCAGTTGGCGCAAGAAAGAGACGAGAGACAAGAGAGAGAGGAGCAAACGATCGATTACCACCTCAATCAGTGAACTGCGTTTTATAATATGCTAAAATCACAAAGTACAGCGGAGCTTGTTACAGTTCATCACAGCAGCTGCTGAGATGTTTCAGTCTGGGCCGACCGTCTTCCCTGAAGTAGAGACGCCACCGCGACCGAAGCACGAAGCAGGGTTTACCGTTTCTGGGGAACGGGTTGGTGAGAGCGCAGAGACTCAACCACACAGCCGACGTAAAACTAACCTCGGAGCTCAGAGAGGCCGAACCTGCGGCGCTGGTTCCCCGTGGGTCCGTCACCTCTTACATCACGCTCAGTCACGTGATCGCGGTGAAGATAAAAGCGAGCTTTTGTTAACGGACGTACGCAGCGACGAGGGGAGCGAGCAGACGTTTTTTTTAGCGTTGTGATTGGGACATCGAAAGGTTTTGATCAGACGGTTTCGTTTGGTTCAGTGATCCAGGACAGACGACAGTTTATCTGCTTTCTGAAGGTCACATTACTCAGACATTTCTCTGCTGTTTGTGTTGTGAGTTTCCCCGCGCAGCTCTCGGGCTGAACTGAATAAATGGATCTGCATTCTCACTGACGGACTCGTTGTGTGAAGAGCCAAGTCCTTCGGCAGCGAGGGCCGGGGAGCAGCGATCCTGTGGTTTGGACCGACGCTCCGAAATGCTTCGGGCGCTCCAGCGGGAAAACTCGCTGCCAGCGGTGGTGTGAGATTCCAGTTGGTTCACATCCTCCCACACGGCGTCCTCCGACCGCTGCAGCGGCTCGGCCTGCCAGTCAGGAGTCCGGCTGCAGCAGATTCCTCCGACACCTCCAGAGCCACCGGACCGGCTGACAGGAAGTGAAACCAGAAACCGTTCTGTCCACGAGCCAAAGAAACCTCACAAACCCCTCTGAAGTCTCAGCTCGCGTCTGCAGACAGTGGAGACAAGGATCAAGGACATTTACTCCAGTACTTTAGTATTTCCACTTCATGCTACTTCTGCTCTCCGTCTCAGAGATACTGGACTCTGACAGCTTTAGTTGCTTTGCAGATTATTAATACAAAATATCATCAATAAATACACTGAAGAATATAAAGTAATTAAAAAGAGCTCCGCCTTCACCAGCTGATGAACACATTAATGCATCAACAATTATAATAATTTAATATATATTATTCTGCATGATGAGCACTTCTGGTACTTTTACTTAGTATTACATCATCGGCAGCCTCACCAGGTGAAGCCGAGGAACGCTTTCTCTCATTTCATCTCAAACTTTAATCTAAATATATCTAAAGTAGGAGCTCGGCCAGCGCGTCAGCCCGGCTAAGAGAGTCCAGTCTGGACTCTCTGGCTCTTCATGAGAGTCAAAGTTCACCAAAAAGTTGAACTCAACGCAGTAAATTAGCCCGAATTCACGTCGCCTTGTGGCGATTCTAGCGAAATGAATTGATTTTGCTGTTTTGAATACGGGTGTGATTCAGAGTTTAAGCTGCTGTCAGTGAAACTCAACACTTCCTGCGCAAACGTTTCACACTAAAAGCCTTTCTTTCCTGGCAGAGAAGGCTTTTAGTGTGAAAAACCTGCTGCACCTGATGCTCAACAGCAGCAAACGCAGCAGAGTGAAAGCAACTGAAAATAATTAGTGTTAAAAACAGAAAACAGAGTGGCGAGTCAGACACGACTCTGTCTGGAAATAAAGTTTTACTGAATTTACCTCGTGAACTGTCGCAGGTAATTCCACCTGTCCGATGTTTCGCAGCATCTGTCTGTAAAACTGCATTAACCTCGTCACATCGTCCATATTTCCATCTGTCTGTCTGTCGTTACGGACGCAGCACGGGGTGCACTGATGTTGCAGTTGCCATGGTAACCGGTTGCCATCCCTTCAGAGGGATGCTGATTGGACGAGGAGACAAGGAGATAACTCGTTGCATAATTCATTTGGTCACTGATGTCTAAACTGAAAATGTTACTAAAGTCAAAGTACAGAAGTTTTATCAGCAAAATGTACTTAAAGTATCAAAGTAAAAGCCCTCATTCTGCAGACTGGCTCCTCTCAGTGTTATATTATTACAGAATATTATATTATTGGGTTTTTATCACTAATGAAAACATGTCAGAACATTTTAACGTTGTAGTTCGTCAAAGTGGAGCCAGTTTCAGATACTTTGTGTGCTTCTGTGTAGATTAGTAGTAAAGTACTTCATCTGTTTTTCAACGTAAAAAGTAACTGAAGCTGTAAATGTAGTAAAAAGTACAATATTTCCCTCTGAGATGTAGAGCAGTAGTAAAAGTAGCAGAAAATAGACGTAAGTAAAGTACAAGTATGTCAAAGTACAGTCCGTAGTTACTTCCCAGCACAGACACTGGTCTGTACTGCGGAAACTTTAAATAAACCTGTCATCACTTCTTCCTCTCGTCGCTTGTGTCAAAACTCAAATATTAAAATCCCTCAGACTCGCAGATGTAATGTGTAATATTAATCCGCAGCATTATCTCCAGCTCGCAGCTGACATTACAGCGCTGCCGCCGATTATCTGACAGCAGTGTTACGTTACCTCCGATTGGCAGAGCTTGACTCGCATACCCAGAATGCCACAGATATGGACGAGGAAGCAGTGATGAAAACTGATTCACGGGCGGTTCACGTAGCAGAGACGATGCACATTAATAAGCAGTTAAAACATAACATCTGGGCAGAAGTTAGAGTCGCTGTAAACCAGAATATATGATTAAAGTATAGATTAAAAGCAGATTTCAGCTCTCTGACCCTTTGCTTCAGTAGCAGCACTGACACACACTGTAAAAGTGTGAGAGTGTGATCAGGAAAAATCCCTTAAAGCATTAAAGCAGTGCAGCGTCCCTGTGGCTGCTGTGCTGTTATATATTCTATCATCAGGTTATTATTCCTCGTGCATTAATGTAAAGCTTTGTATCGGACTGCGGCTGACGATTAAATATGCTAGAACTGATCATCAGTCATAAATAAGATAGTCGAGGGCTCTTTGTAGTAAAGTTTACAGTAAACATTATCTATCAATAACTTTCTATAAAGGAAGTTACAACACAGAGCTCAGGCTCTGACACACGACACAGCTGAGGGAAGACAAACTCACAGGTTTAAGTGCACAACATCCACTAAGACAGTTTATTTCAGTTGTTAAAATACATCCATTCATGAGTTCAGAGGTTGCAAAATGCATGAAAACACTGGAGCCGTTTTTTGTTTTTTTAACGCAGTCCATAAAAAAAAAAAACACATATCGTCCTTTTGCTGCAAATAAATAAAGTGGCATCAAACTGGATTCGTGATGCCGCTCAGGATAAAAGATGATAGAGAGTCGTTTCCGTAACGAAACGCTGGAGGTCGATGTGACGTCCGCCGGCCGGAGACAGAAATAAATACGTGAAGAGTCGCTGCAACGTGAGAAAAGCACTCAGATAATGAAAGCGTGTCACATTACAGGCTGAAGCTCGGAGCCCTCACAAGACTGTTAAACAGTTTCCGAGTCGTGAGTTTGGAAACACCTGACTGAAGGAAGCTTCAGGTAGAATCTAACCTTTCAGAATAAAAGCCTGCGTTACAGAAACAGACCGAACTGCGCTCCTCTGAGGAGGAACATTCACACATCAGCTCGTTTTAACACCAATCAGAGATCAGAGTCTGTTACTGTGAGCTGGTTTATTACAACTTTTATTTTCATTTTCTCGCATCTCTGTTGGTTATTATAACGTTTTACTCAGCAAGTTCATGCGCGAGGTTTTGGGGAACTCGGTGCCGGGCTGGAAACAAACCAACAGGTGAGGAAGAAGCACAGCTTTTATCCACACTAACGACCAACATAATGAAAAATCACGCTGATCCTTTTCGTATTTACCGATTTATCGAGGAGCTTTAACTCCAAAATCTGAAAACTAAACGTGGCGACTCAATCACGGCTGTTTCATAGGAACGCTCTCAGTTTGACCTCCAAATGAAAGGCTCTTATAATCTGGAGAAACTGTTGGTTTGTTTCCAACCTGCGTGACCTGTTTTTAGTGACGTCGCACTCACTTTGGCGAGTACGCTGTGATTGACCGACCAGAGGGACGAAAGGAAAACTCCAGTTGTAATAAACCGCAGTTTGCACTTCTAATAACCAATCTTAAAATAAAATGAAAGCAACAGTGCTGGGGAAATATAGTTATTCCTTTTCTTTCTGAGAGTCAGATGTTCGGATGAATCTCATGTCTGTGTGTTAAGTACACAGTTTAGCTTAGCTTAGCATAAAGACTGGAAGCGGGGGGAAACAGCTAGCCTGGCTCTGTCCCCCTAAAACCACAACTGGCATTTTTAGCTTTTTATTTATTATTTTAGATGTAACGATGTGTTAATGAGCTGCAGAGGTGCTGGTAGGTGTTTTTTTAAACTTTCCACAGACCCCGGCTAGCTGTTTCCCCCCGCTTTCAGTGTTTGTGCTAAGCTAGGCTCATCTTCTCCTCGCTCTTGCTTCACACTGAACATATGGAGATGGTTTTGACAGCAATCTTTTCTTTTAACTCTCGTCAAAAAAGCAAATAAACATATTTATATCCAACCATAACTTTACATAAAGAGGCGACTGCAGTGCTGCTGAAGGATAACGGCAGTATAGATGTGCTGCAGTACTTCTGCGGAGAGTATCTGTGCTACACATTCAAACAAGAACAAAACCTGTAAATTAATACTTCATACGTCTTTATCATCAACACTTTGGAGGACATTAAACAGTCAATGATAGAAGCTGCCACAGTTAATGCCCAGTTGCATCAAATATATTCAATTAGCTTTTATTCCATAATTGCTGTGTGCGAACATTAAAAACGCACTTTTAAAATACCGTGCATACATTTGAAGGATCTGTTCAAACAGCTCTCAGACTTACTGACTGGAGTTTCACGTAATTTCTCTAAAAACACAAAGAAAACGGTTGCAGTTTTTGGTGCACGTTGTAAGAGAATAAAACCAAAGATAGAAACACACCAGCAGCCTCTGAGGAAACACGACAGTAACTGTGGATGTTACAACATAAGGAGAAGCCGAACAAAAAGTCAACACAACAGCACGACACAAACACCGCCAGGTCCGGGGGGGCAAAGTGCAGACCGCTATCGGTCAAACGACATCCTGACCCCCCCGACCTAAAACCCCCTGACCCCTGACATCGTCATGCTGAACCAGGAAGGAGGCACAAACTGGACACAAAGCTTTAGTCCAGAAAAACCAACAGCTACAAACTACTTCATGCCAACAAAATACAGCTCTGACAACATTCCAGGTAAAATAGTACTCAATCTTTAATCCGAGACTACAAAAATACTTCATGTCTTAAGGTTTCTAGTGGTCTGTGTTTAGTGACTGAGGCAGGTCACGTGTTTGACTCGAGGGAATCATATATCATAGTTTTCTTTAAGCCGACCACAGGTTTATTCGACCACATTGAGACCCGATGGGAGCAGCTCAAAACAACATCGAGGATTCAACCGTCACAGGAGACACAAACAGACTGAACTGTACATTCACTTCAAGTAGGGGAGAATCCATCTGAAGAAGGGGCCGCGAGAAAACCATCTGCAGGAAACTTTTCCAACTATTCAATTTGGGAGAATTGAACTAAACTGGGGAAAAAAAAAAAGGTTTGAATTTGAGTTACGAGCCACAATCAATCAAACCACCTTGTTTTCGGTTGACATACAGTCAAAGTGTGCAAAGTTCCTGGTCGGAGAAGCAGTGCTTGGTTTGTCGTTGCATTGATTATTTTCTTTGTAACAGTCGATGCCGTGGGTTCTGAGGCTTGGCGGAGTTGAACCAGCAACTTTAGTTCAGTTTACAATCTGCGGAGAGGTCTGAGGGCTGCTCGTCACAACAGGCCCGGCCGATCGTCACTGCGGTGGAGAGACGGAGACGCAGGCAGAGAGAGAGAGGCAGCGGCCATGTCAGAGCCGACAGCTGATGTCCAGGTTCGACTCGTCACCTTTGATATTTTAAAGCTACACTTGGCAGTTTGGCGGCCTCCAGTGGCAGCAAGAGAAGATGGATTGTGAGTTTCGTAACTCACGCTATGGAACTGTAAAGTCTCTCAACAGTGGCGGCTTTCAGAGGCGGCGGCCATACTTTGCTCCGAAGTTCTGATTGGTCACTTTTGTACGGTGGGCCCTGCAGCTTAAGAAAACATCCTCGCCAGTTTCCGGTGTCGTCGTTGCCGCGGTTTGTGACTCACGAAGTTACTGAAGTGCTGCTGGAAAAGGAGCTGAAATGTACGTTTGTTGTTTGTCGTGTCCCGGCCGCGCGCGTCGCTTTTTACCGTCCCCTGGAAACAGTTTCCGTCGTCGTCTGTGCCACTTGCAGTGTTTCTTAATTTGCTTGTGTTTTGTCTATTTGCATGTTTTCTTAAGCTGAAGTGCATTGATCTTTCAGGGCCACCGTACTTTTTTCATTTGGGGAAAAAAAAAAAAGAAAAATGTATGACTTTGAAATTCGGGGGGGTTCGTGATTCACGGCACTAGTTAGCGTTGGAGTTTGGTGGCATTTTATCGAATCAGCTTATCGATTCCAGACCCAGGTTCAGGTTTAGCCTTTAACTTTTGTAACTAATGTTCGAAATAACTAAAACTCACAGATTCAGCTGAGCTCTGCAATGAGGGAGAAGACAGAAACTCCTAATGAGCTGAATAACAGCTGGAACCTTTCACACCTTATTTTTCCGCCAGCTACTTGATCCAAATACCGAAGGTTCGTCGGCAAAACAATCCCAACACATGAACTGTCTGCTGAGCCGTCACCCTTATCACGCGGCCTCCACTGGCAGATGCAGTTGGCTCAGTTGTCGTAGAAACCGATCCATCAGTTGACGTTCAAGCTCAGAAGTTTCATGCTTTAAATTATAAGCCAACACGGACAAAATAAAAACAAACGTGTGATATGGTTGAAAGCTCCAGAAAAAGCTCCAGAAAAAGCTGTGTGGATTTGGGTTTGTTTATTTTCAAAGTCCAAACCGATCTTTCACCTGTAGCTAGAGGTCCGGATCCTGCAGCAGCGTTACTAAGTGATGCTTCTTTCCGCCCAACACTGGTTTCATGGTTGTGTTTTTAAAATGTTGCCTTGTGTAGCTTTAAAAACTCAAAGGAGTCTGAAGTGAACCGACCTGCTGCCTCCTCAGCTGCTGCCCGACCCTACAGCGTGCTGCTGAGTATCTCTGACACCTGGGCGTTTGTTTGGTCGTCTGAGTCTACTTCCTGGGTGGCGGCTCCCTCAGGCTCCTCCCCTTCCCCTCCAGACTCCACCTGTGCCACGACCACCGACACACCTGCAGCCTTCACCTCCTCCGTCATCTCTCCCCCCTCCTCCTCCTCCCAGCCCCTCCTCTCGTGGCCCGGCGACAGCTCCTTGCAGGGCTCCACAAAGATCCTGCGGACGTGGGGCCGTGGCTCCCGGTGTCGGCCCTTCCGGCTCTCCAGGACGCAGGAGGCGTGGCTCACGTAGGTGGTGCCCTGCAGGGAGGGAAGGTCCCCGGGGGGAGGCAGGTCTAGGTCGAGCTGCTTGGTGTAGACGCCCTCAGATAAAGACCCTGTGTGACTCTCCCCGCTGTGGCCCCTGAGCCAGCGCTGGGGCCCGGTGAAGTACTGGCCCCGGTGGCTCCTGGAGAGCAGTTTGCGTTTGGCGGGGGGGTTGGCGAGGGCCCTCAGGGGAGCGACGGCCTCCTGGTGGCTCTTGGAGAGGGAGAGGCCCTCCAGAGTCTTGGTGGTGTCGGACAGCCCCGGGGAGAGGGGCAGGGACAGAGGCAGGTCTTTGGAGAATCTGGGAGACAGGGGGGTGGACGGGGAGGTGGAGAGGGTCCTGGAGAGGGAGGGAGAGCGAGGCAGACCGGAGGTAGAGAAAGGGAAGTCTTTGGATAAAGAGGGAGAGTGGGGGAGGAGGGGTGAGGAGAGAGGGGCGTCTTTAGGATCCGTCAGCACCGGGGAGAGGGGGAGGTCTTTGGGCAGGCAGACGCTGTACCTGAGAGACGGGACGAAACAATGAAAGGACCCATTAGATTTACAGAGACGCCAGCTGCTGCTGCTGCACTCTGATCAGACGCGTTTACACTTCCTGTCTTTACCTTTAAGTTTCGCATTTTGTGTTTATTTACTCAAACAGCCAGAGTACAGACGATAGGCGTTAGCTAGCTAGCGACATACAGACGGACTGTGTGCGTTTGTCTCAGCCTCTGAACAACTCCGGCTCATACTGTTATCTGCGAGGGCACAAGTTTGGTTTCATTGTTGATATGGTCATTTTATGTCAGATGGCCAATACGCATAGTTTTACTTTATTAACGTGAATTAGGCTTCTCCAAGGTGCACGCGAGCGAACGTACACAAGTGTGTGTGTAAATGGACGGGACAATGATATTAAGTGCCCCGGAGAGGAATTTAGTTTCATGTTCACTTATGGCCGTAACATTATGCTGACTGTGTGTTAACATTCCTGTGAGGCTTTATGAATCGTCCCAAAACCACCTACATGTAAACACAGCTGGTATCACTCATCACAGATTCTCAGCAAAAGTATGATCACATCATGCAAAGTTTGAACAAATCCCCAATAAATGATTTACCACTGCTGAAGTTGTAAAGTTTACCCCGAGAATGATTTCAGAACAGACCAGTGAAGGCATCATTTGATGGTGGTTGGACACAAATCTACCGTTAAAGGGTCACAGTATATGAGTAGTGCAGATATACAGTAAACTAATCACCTGAGCTCGTGGATCTGGAGCACGTCTGGGGCGCTGCCGCCCAGCGAGTGCAAGGCCTGCTGGGAGAGATCCTGGGGTGGAGAGTAGAGCAGGTCCAGCTCGCGGGGGCTCAGGGCGTCGCTGGAGTCGTAGTCGCTGTCTGTCGGCAGGAAAACCTCCGAGGACCCGTCCTCATCTGAACCGAGCAGAGAGTCTGAAAGCAGACAGAGCGTCAGGGTGAAATGTTAGATTTGCTCAGTGTGATTTTAAGAGTAAAAAAAGTCACATTTAAATTGCAGCTCCTGTGTGACGACTCACCGCTGATGGCTTTCATTCTGCGGAGTTCAGGTGAGGGGGAAGGTGTGGGCAGGTAGTCCATGGTCGAGGAGGTGGAGTCGGTCTTCTGCTGGCCGGAGTCGCTATCCGGAGCGCTGGCGTCAACCAGGCAGGTGATTGGTACACCGCCGCGAGGCTGCTTGTAGCGAGCGTACTGCAGGGCGTCGGTGATCCAGCGGAGATCACGATGCATCTCGTCCAGCTGCTGTCGGAGGACAGAGGGCAAAACAAAGATAAACACTCCACTATCTCAAAAAGTTCTGTGTGGAGCGTTTTGGCAGCCAAAGTTCAAGTTACTGGTGTTATTGATTCTGTCTTTTTGCTGAATTTTGCCTTGAATTATAAATCACATAATATCAGTTTGTATGCAGACGATATCTTGTTCTATGTGCAGTCAGCAAGGCTCACCGTTGTTTACAGTAGAGATGAAACCATTATTTCATTTATCAATCAAAAAATTAATCGGCAACAGTGTTGATGATGGATTAATTGCTTAGGTGAGGATTTGCTGCTTTTCGATGATACTAAAGTTTCTAATCTTTGGTTTTTGGGCTGCTGGTCGGACAAAAAAAAGCTATTTGAATACATCAACTTGTGCTTTGTTCACGTCATTTTACACACTTTTAGTTTGACCCTCACCCATAGGATGATAATGATAAGTGCTTTTGTTTCTACTTAATTAGTTCCATTGAATTTTTTTTATAATTACTTAGATGCCCATTTTAAACACATTTCAGCCAAACACAAAACGGAGTGAATGCATCTTCAAATAAAATTCATATTTGTCTGGAAAAAACACAATGGAAGTGACGATATCGCAGAATCAGTAACATATTTTAAATCACTTTTTAAAACGTCTTTTCAAAAAAGCCTTTTAATAATGTTAGCCCAAAGTTTTATTTTTCCAGTTCCTCTATGTTTTATTTGTTTATTTTACAGTTTAAATCTTATTTCATCGTATTTTGGGTATTTTACTCTATTTAAATGGCTGTACGTATATTTTGTATTTTCTCAGATTTTATTTAATTGTAGTGCTGAATTGTTTTAATTTAGTTTTTCCGCAAGTAAAGCACTTTGAAACGTTGTTTTGAAAGGTGCTGTATAAATAAAGATGATCATTATTATCATTCTCTCTTTTCAGTCACTAAGGAAGGAATGTGGTTCAACATCCGATCAGGATCTTCCTGGGCTTGGAGGTTTTCTGGGCTCGTCCAACAGGGAGGAGACCCTGGGGTAGACCCAAACACGCTGGAGAGATTATATATCTCATCTGCCTTGGCAACGCCTCGGGATCCCCCAGGAGGAGCTGGAAAAGGTTACCGTGGAGAGGGACGTCTGGACTACCTTGCTTCGCCTGCTGCCACTGCGGCTCCTCCATTCCCCGGCGGAGAATGGATGGATTATTATTATTATTATTATTACTGAGGACTAAATGACGGATCAGTCGTTTCCTCCAAATTCAGACAAAAGAATCAAATCAAATCATCAAGTTTATTTCTAAAGCAGAGAGTTGACCAAAGTGCTGTATAATGAAATAAGATAACCTGGTAACCGCAGAAGAAAAAAAAAAAGCAGAAGTGATAAAATAACAATACTATCCCATGCACAAATAAATAAGTACAGGGACGGATGGAAAAGTTAAAACCCAGAGGAGTTAAAAGTGAAGCATAAAACCTTAGGGACACTCAAAGGCCTGAGAAAACACGTGTTTAGCCTTAAAAGTGTCTACAGAGGGGGGATACTTCATTGTAAATGGTAAACTGCTCCAAAGCTTTGGGGCGGCTACTGTAAACCCACGATCGCCCTCAGCCCCGATCGAGGGCCAGCCCGGAGCAGCTGGTCTGAGGATCTGAGAGATCTGGGGTTGGAAAGGGGGCAGAGGAGCTCAGAGAGGTACTGGAGCACCAGGCAAAGCTTTAAAAACAAATAACAGAAAAGAAGGCCACATTTAAAACGCGCCTCGTCAGGTTATGATGTTTTTGGTCTGGGGAATTTCGACGTCACATTTTGCGGATCAAATGAGAGTAAAGTGTATCACGAGTGAACGTGAGTGAGTGAAAATGTGTGAGTGTTTGCTTTTGAAGAGAACGAAGCGTGACAAAACGTTAAGCGGCAATTAGCCGACTGTCTGACAGAAAGCAGGAGACACACACACACACACACACACAGACAGACGCAGACAGACACAGCGGGGACGCTGACAGCGGCGATGACTCGGCTGGAAAGAATGCCGAGGCAGCGACGGCAGAGCGAGAGTCTGTCGAAAAACATGAAGGAGATTCCTGCTCGTCCCACAGAGGGAGGCTGCACGCTCAGCTCTGTGTTTACCAACAAACACACAGAGCTTTAATACTGTCCTTCACACATTAACATATTCTGTCCATATATATAACATTAAATTAACTTCAAGTTGTGTTTGGGGATATTCTCTGTTTTTCTCACGTTCAGACTCAAACCAGCAGTGAACGTCTCTGCTAACAGGTGTGTGTGTGTGTGTGAATCACAGCTGATGTCCAGAAACTGTTAAAACACATCAGCGAGCCGCTCTGTTGTTCCTTCATCACCGTGAACACAATGCACAATGTTTCCTCCTGTTGGTCTGATAAAAACTGCAGCGAGCAGCTGTTTGAGGAAACTACTGAGCCTTTTTAAACATCAAACTACAGATCTGTGAGGAGTTTTTAAAGATCTTCAGCAGGAACCAATGGGCTCGCAGCTGAGAGCCGCAGACAGGAAGTCAGACGGTGCTGAGAGACGGAGCGACGTGAGGTTGGGTTGAGTCTGAACATGAGATTTGATGACAAGAAGAAAATATAGAACAACAGCAGACTGATCCTTTAATTAGACTAAAGTAGTTAAAGTTAGTACCGTACTATAAATGTATGAAACCTTCTGAAACAGTCAGGTCGAGGTCGAGCCGCCCCGGGTGATTCGACTGTTCTGCGGCAGTGACCTCGGAAGGCTTCATTGTTCACGTGACTTTGAGCTTTGTGACATTTGACTCCTGCTGAGAAAGTTGTTCAGAAACCAAGACCATCGTCCGGAGTGCCCGAGGCGGAGGTGCTCCACCTCAGCTTGAAGTAAAGACCACAGCAAGTGAACTGATGACGAGCAGAGATGCGTCAGGACCTGGACAGTTTACCGCCTCAGCTATAAACCCTTTCCAGCGGAGCTGCAGATATACAAGCCAGAACTCCGACAATAAGACGACGCTTGTTCGACAACTACACAAGCAAAGCGAGCTTTCCTGTGAGACTGAAATGTTTCCAGACTCCACGGTGAACAGGCCGACGTGCTGCGCTCAGAGGAAAATGCAGTGTGGTGGGGAACTCTATACTGCAGCCTCGATGCGGCGCTCTGAATATGACGTGAGGAACTTTCCAGAGCAGAGGCGCATCTGCAGCTGATCAGACTCTGACAGCAGCTTCATGATTTTAGACGAAGCGAGGCTCGCAGACAGATACGCAGACGTTTCCAAGGACGAACTGCAGCTACGGCAGCTCTCTCTGCTCAGCGTCACTTCCCTCAAACCATCAGCTCCCGGCAGCGAGGAGACAAACGCATCGAGAAGACCAAGGACTGACTCAAACTCCCGTCCCCGACATTAGGTCTCCTGCAAACATCTGAGTGCCTGTCAGACGGAGATCAGGGATATCTGCTCGCTCCAGCCAGTTGTGTCGGGCTGATACAGCAACGCTGTTTTACCTCTCTTCTTCAGGGGACGCGGTCTGTCGCCAAACGGTCTGTCGCCAAACGGTCTGTCTTCAAACGGTCTGTCTTCAAACGGTCTGTCTCCAAACGGTCTGTCGCCAAACGGTCTGTCTTCAAACGGTCTGTCTTCAAACGGTCTGTCTTCAAACGGTCTGTCTTCAAACGGTCTGTCTCCAAACGGTCTGTCGCCAAACGGTCTGTCTTCAAACGGTCTGTCGCCAAACGGTCTGTCTTCAAACGGTCTGTCTTCAAACGGTCTGTCTTCAAACGGTCTGTCCTCCACTTTGGTCCAGAGTGAGACACCTCAATAACTACATGTTCCCCTCAGGATGAACTGTAATAACTCTGGTGATCCTCATCGGGTCAAAAGTTTAATTTGTACTTTGTAACTTTAACAGAGAGCATTACAGCCCACAGAGCCGCTAAACGTTAGATGTTTTTATACGTATGTTTTCTCCAGTGTGTGAAATACGCCATCAGGGAGTCCAGATCCATGCGCAGGACGTCCAGAACAAACCCAAATAGTTAAACAACTTCACTACGCAACTTAGACGCCATGAGAAACGTTTCCGTAAACGTTTTAAAACGAGTTTTATTTGCACCATTAAAAGAAGCTGCGGGACAACTTCCTCTTTTAAATTTCCAGATTTAAAGATGAAATCGACAGTAAAGCAGCTTTCAGAGGCTTCGGGTTCCTAACGGTTTAAAACAGAAAGGAAGCGTGATGTAACCTAAACTACTAAACTACTAAAATAAGACCTAAGATGTAAATTCTTCCTTCAATCACTGGACAGAGAAACGAAAGCTACAGTGAATATTTGTCTTATATCTGCTTCGCCAGCTGTTCTCGTTTTATTCTCGCCTCTCGTCTTTTTTTAGCCGTTTGAGTTCGTGTTTAAGTTATCGGTTAGTGCCGCACGTCTACCCTGAACTTGTTCTTCCAGGCAGCGTTTTCTCTCAGACACACGTGGCAGGCTGCAGGTGAAGCTGCAGTTCAGGTCCGTTCAGGTAAAGAAGGTCTGGACGAGCGTACGCAGCCTGAGAGGCTCATCTCAGGGCCCAAATACCCACCAAGTAATAACTGACGGTGATTTAATATCGACTATTAAAGCTGCACTAGTCCATATTTCTCTATTAATAACTGATGCATCTATTGCTGAGTGGAGTTCCCTAAATGATTTAATTATGATTTTATTTAAACTGATGATGTGAATCTACAAGGAGACATTTACAGCAGATGAACCTCTCTTTTAATGTTATATTTCTGTATTTCTGGCGTCTCCTAATGCTGATTTATTAGACTTCGTTTGTCAGTAAAGCACTTAAACGCATTTCATATATGAAAGACGCTACAAAAAATAAAGTTTGACTGACTGATTGATGGATACAACAACATAAATAGCTCGAAATCGAATTAATTTGACATGAAACACAGTTATCGGCTTGACTTTATGATTATAAATCTCAATCTAAACCACATCAGAGACAGATTCTGTGTTGTGGCGGAGCCGCTTTAATGTGTCCCGATGTTTTCAGATCTGATATGGAGCAGAAATAAGCGGTCGTAGCCGTGAAGAAGAAAAGCCACATGTGGAGACGTTTCTACAGACGCCGTCTGCGAGGCTTTCCTCCATCAACATGTGGCGAGTCTAAACAAACTGTCCAATTAGACGGCATCACGTCATCTTCACACTAACCCACTTTCATTACAACACACACACACACACACACACACTGTCAGGATGAGACATGCTAGTGCGTGTGTGTCTTCTTGTACTTCTATCTTTATGAGGACCAATTTGAGTTAAACATTTTCGCGAAATGAAGACATTTTTCAGGCGAGGACGTTTGTGTAAAGTGATAACATATGAATTTTAAACCTGCAGAGAGAGAGTACATTTTGTAAACAGGCACATTTTTTTTAAATTTTTTTTAAAAGCGAGGACATTCGAGCTTTAGATCTTGATAATGACAACATTTTAGGAAAAAGAAGTTTTTGTAAAGTGTTTTAGAAAAGACGACTTTTGAGCTTTAGACCTTGGGAGTGACGCCATGTTGGACAGTAAGGACATTTTCGTACAATAAAAGCATTTCTGCAAAATTCTTCTTCTTTTTAAAAAAAAAAAAATGAGGACATTTTCTCTGGTCCTCATTTGTTCAAAGGGCTGTTTGAAGGTAAAGACGTGGTTTCAGGTTAAGTTTGCTCCTCTAATGAGAAAATATCTCCCGAATTATGACAATGAGGGTCCTCACAAGTATAGAAGCCTGAACGTGGCCCTTTTCACACTCTGCCCTTCACATCGACATTTTGCTGTCTTTCATAGCACACACACATACACACACACCCTTGTACTTGTATCTTTGTGAGGACCGTCACTGACATAACACAACCAACCCTTCAAACCAAGTCTCAACCTTCAAACAGCTTTGGAGTCGTGAGGACCGGCCAAAATGTCCTCACTCTGTTGGTAAAAAACGTGTTTCAGTCCTCACTATGTAGCAAGTACAAGTCGACACACACACACACACACACACACACACACACACACACCGCTCTGATTGGTATTATTTTTTCCCCTGACATTCCCTCGCTCTCTGAGCAATTTGTGGTCGGGGGGCCACTTTTTTCCGAGCTTTAAAATCGCAGACAGAAAGCGAGACAGATGGTTACACACACACACACACACACACACACACACACACACACACACACACACACACACACACCCCGCGATCGGAGAGCACCCTTGTGGTTTCGTGGTCGGTGTCCATTAACGGCGGCGGTGAGCTCTTCACAGAGAGAAATCTCCAGACGGGCTTACGTTCATACTTTTGGACGTGAGACGGCGGCGCGGCGAGGCTTCTTCAACAACGGAAAAACAAGCTGTTTAACAGCCGATACTCCCAGCAGTTCCTCTTCATTGCATCAACAAACGTCTCAGACTGGATCACCGACTCATTTGTTGTCACACCGCCTCGATCTTTTAAAGAAAAAAAAAAAAAAAAACTGGATATGAAATAAAACGATATTGGAAATGAGATTTATTAAATCGTCTCTTTGGCGAGCTCCGAGCCGCCGGGTTCTCGTCCGATGAGCTCGTCAGACTGACTGAAGGTCCAGGCCGGGACTTCGCTCCTGCTTTAGTCGCGCTGATTAGATGTGGAACTTGGGGAGCTTTTCCCGCTGCTAAATTATTCTTTCTTGAATGCGTTTGAATCTAATAACACTGCGGAGCAGCCATTTTGTCTGACCCGCGTTAACGGATCTGACGCGCTCCTCTTCACTGAAGCTGTAGATCTAAATCACCTGCGGGTTTGTTTCTTACCTGGATGTAGTCCAGTATGAGCTGGTGCCTCTGTTTCGCTGTGGCCACCTC